>NC_044568.1:18025867-18122219 GCF_007565055.1 Rhinopithecus roxellana
CCACCCTTCCCTTCTTGGAATAGTTTGCTAACACTGTTTTCGTGGATTCTGGAAAGTGATATTTGGGAGCTCATTGAGGGCTATGGTGAAAAAGGAAATATCCTCAAATTAAAACTCGAAAGAAGCCTTCTGAGAAACTACATTGCCATGTGTCAATGCTAACTCATAGAGTTACACGTTTCTCTTCAGTGATCAGTTTGTTAACACAGTTTTCTGGAAATCTGCAATGAGATACTTCTTAGCCAATGAAATTACGGTGACTAAGGAAATATCCTCAGATGAAAACTAGAAAGAAGCTTTCTGAGAAACTTCTTGGTGATGTGTGAATTCATCTCACTGAGTTACACTTATGTTTCGGGAGCAGTCCATTAACACCTGTCTTTGAGGAACCGAGAAGGGCTTCCTTGGATCGCAATGAGGCCTACCTGATAAAGGGAATTTCATTATTTCAAAACGTGAAAGAAACTTTCTGAGAAACTTCTTTCTGATCAGTGAGTTCATCTCACAGACTTACAACTTCGACCTCAGGAAGCAGTTTGCTAACACTATTTTCGTGGATTCTGCAATGTGATATGTGGAAGCCCATAGGGACCCATGGTGAGAAAGGAGGTATCCTCACAATAATACTAGACAGAAGCTTTCTGAGAGATTGCTCTTTCTGAGGTGTGACTTCATCACAAGAGTCCACCTCCCTCTTGGAAGAGTTTGCTAACCCTGTTGTCGTGGATTCTGCAAAGTGATATATGGCCAGCTCTTGAGGGCTATGGTGAAAAGGAAATATCCTCAAATTAAAACTGGAAGAAGCCTTCTGAGAAACTGCATTGCCATGTGTGAATTGCAACTCACAGATTTACACGTTTCTCTTCAATGATCAGTTTGTTAACACAGTTTTCTGAAATCTGCAATTAGATACTTCATAGCGCAATGAAGCTTACGGTTGATAAAGGAACTATCCTCAGATGAAAACTAGAAGAAGCTTTCTTAGAAACTTCTTGGGGTGGAGCAAGATGGCTGAATAGGAACAGCTCCAGTCTCCAACTCCCAGCGCGAGCGATACAGAAGACTGGTGATTTCTGAATTTTCAAATGAGATACTGGGGTCATCTCACTAGGGAGTGCCAGAAAATCGGTGCTGGTCAGCTGCTGCAGCCTGACCAGCGTGAGCTGAAGCAGGGCGAGGCATCGCCTCACCTGGAAGCCAAGGGGGAAGGGAATCCGTTTTCCTAGCCGGGGGAACTGAGACACACAACACCTGGAAAATCGGGTAACTCCCACCCCAATACTGCGCTTTAAGCAGACAGGCACACCAGGAGAATATATCCACGCCTGGACGGGAGGTTCCCACGCCCACGGAGCCTCCCTCACTGCTAACACAGCAGTCTGCGGCGATCTATCCGCAAGGCAACAGCGAGGCTGGGGGAGGGGCGCCCGCCATTGCTGAGGCTTAAGTAGGTAATCAAAGCCTCTGGGAAGCTCGAACTGGGTGGAGCTCACAGCAGCTCAAGGAAGCCTGCCTGTCTCTGTAGTCTCCACCTCTGGGGACAGCACACAGCTGAAGACCAACAGGGGAAGCAGTGGGGGCCGGTGCAGAAGCGAACGACTCTGTCTGACAGCTTTGGGGAGAGCCGTGGATCTCCCAACGCGGAGGTTGAGATCTGAGAACGGACAGACTGCCTGCTCAGGTGTGTCCCTGACCCCTGAGTACCCTAGCTGGGAGAAATCCCCCACTAGGGGCAGTCTGACACCCCACACCTCAGAGGGTGGAGTACACCCCTGAGAGGAAACTTCCAAAGTAAGAGTCAGGTACACTTGCTGTTCAGCAATATTCTATATTCGGCAAAATCTGCTGCTGATACCCAGGCAAACAGGGTCTGGAGTGGACCTTAAGCAATCTCCAACAGACCAACAGACAGTCCTTCTGACTGTCAGAAGGAAAACTATCAAACAGGAGGGACACCTATACCAAAACCCATCAGTACGTCACCACCATCAAAGACCAGAGACAGATAAAACCACAAAGATGGGGAAGAAGCAGGGCAGAAAAGCTGGAAATTCAAAAAATAAGAGCGCATCTCCCCCTGCAAAGGAGCGCAGTCCATCGCCAGCAACGGATCAAGCTGGCCAGAGAATGACTTTTGAGAAGATGAGAGAAGAAGGTTTCAGACCATCAACCTTCTCAGAGCTAAGGAGGAATTACGTACCAGCGCAAAGAAACTAAAAATCTTGAAAAAAAGAGTGGAAAGAATTGACAGCTAGACTAATTAATGCAGAAGAGATCATAAACGAAAGACAGAGATGAAAACCATGACAGCGAGAAATACGTGACAAATGCACAAGCTTCAGTAACCGACTCGATCAACTGGAAGAAAGAGTATCACCGATTGAGGATCAAATGAATGAAATGAAGTGAGAAGAGAAACCAAAAGAAAAAGAAGAAAAAGAAATGAGCAAAGCCTGCAAGAAGTATGGGATTATGTAAAAAGACCAAATCTACGTCTGATTGGGGTGCCTGAAAGTGAGGGGGAGAAAATGGAACCAAGTTGGAAAACAGTCTTCAGGATATCATCCAGGAGAACTTCCCTAACCTAGTAAGGCAGGCCAACATTCAAATTCAGGAAATACAGAGAACGCCACAAAGATACTCCTCCAGAAGAGCAACTCCAAGACACATAATTGCCAGATTCACCAAAGTTGAAATGAAGGAAAAAATCTTAAGGGCAGCCAGAGAGAAAGGTCGGGTTACCCACAAAGGGAAGCCCATCAGACTAACAGCAGATCTCTTGGCAGAAACTCTACAAGCCAGAAGAGAGTGGGGGCCAATATTCAACGTTCTTAAAGAAAAGAATTTTCAACCCAGAATGTCATATCCAGCCAAACTAAGTTTCATAAGTGAAGGAGAAATAAAATCCTTTATAGATAAGCAAATGCTTAGAGATTTTGTCACCACCAGGCCTGCCTTACAAGAGACCCTGAAGGAAGCCCTAAACATGGAAAGGAACAACCGGTACCAGCCATTGCAAAAACATGCCAAAATGTAAAGACCATCGAGGCTAGGAAGAAACTGCATCAACTAACGAGCAAAATAACCGGTTAATATCATAATGACAGGATCAAGTTCACACATAACAATATTAACCTTAAATGTTAATGGACTAAATGCTCCAATTAAAAGACACAGACTGGCAAACTGGATAAAGAGTCAAGACCCATCAGTCTGCTGTATTCAGGAGACCCATCTCACATGCAGAGACATACATCGGCTCAAAATAAAGGGATGGAGGAAGATCTACCAAGCAAATGGAGAACAAGAAAAAGCAGGGGTTGCAATCCTAGTCTCTGATAAAACAGACTTTAAACCATCAAAGATCAAAAGAGACAAAGAAGGCCATTACATAATGGTAAAGGGATCAATTCAACAGGAAGAGCTAACCCTCCTAAATATATATGCACCCAGTACAGGAGCACCCAGATTCATAAAGCAAGTGCTTAGAGACTTACAAAGAGACTTAGACTCCCATACAATAATAATGGGAGACTTCAACACTCCACTGTCAACATTAGACAGATCAACGAGACAGAAAGTTAACAAGGATATCCAGGAGTTGAACTCATCTCTGCACCAAGCGGACCTAATAGACATCTATAGAACTCTCCACCCCAAATCAACAGAATATACATTCTTCTCAGCACCACATCGCACTTATTCCAAAATCGACCATATAATTGGAAGTAAAGCACTCCTCAGCAAATGTACAAAAACAGAAATTATAACAAACTGTCTCTCAGACCACAGTGCAAACAAACTAGAACTCAGGACTAAGAAACTCCATCAAAACCGCTCAACTACATGGAAACTGAACAACCTGCTCCTGAATGGCTACTGGGTACATAACGAAATGAAAGCAGAAATAAAGATGTTCTTTGAAACCAATGAGAACAAAGATACAACATACCAGAATCTCTGTGACACATTTAAAGCAGTGTGTAGAGGGAAATTTATAGCACTAAATGCCCACAAGAGAAAGCAGGAAAGATCTAAAATGGACACTCTAACATCACAATTAAAAGAACTAGAGAGACAAGAGCAAACACATTCAAAAGCTAGCAGAAGGCAAGAAATAACTAAGATCAGAGCAGAACTGAAGGAGATAGAGACACAAAAAACCCTCCAAAAAATCAATGAATCCAGGAGTTGGTTTTTTGAAAAGATCAAAAAAATTGACAGACTGCTAGCAAGACTAATAAAGAAGAAAAGAGAGAGGAATCAAATAGACACAATAAAAAATGATAAAGGGGATATCACCACCGACCCCACAAAAATACAAACAACCATCAGAGAATACTATAAACGCCTTTACGCAAATCAACTAGAAAATCTAGAAGAAATGGATAATTTCCTGGACACTTACACTCTCCCAAGACTAAACCAGGAAGAAGTTGAATCCCTGAATAGACCAATAGCAGGCTATGAAATTGAGGCAACAATTAATAGCCTACCCACCAAAAAAAGTCCAGGACCAGATGGATTCATAGCTGAATTCTACCAGAGGTACAAGGAGGAGTTGGTACCATTCCTTCTGAAACTATTCCAATCAATAGAAAAAGAGGGAATCCTCCCGAACTCATTTTATGAGGCCAACATCATCCTGATACCAAAGCCTGGCAGAGACACAACAAAAAGAGAGAATTTTAGACCAATATCTCTGATGAACATCGATGCAAAAATTCTCAATAAAATACTGACAAACCGGATTCAGCAGCACATCAAAAAGCTTATCCACCATGATCAAGTGGGCTTCATCCCTGGGATGCAAGGCTGGTTCAACATTCGCAAATCAATAAACGTAATCCAGCATATAAACAGAACCAAAGACAAGAACCACATGATTGTCTCAATAGATGCAGAAAAGGATTTTGACAAAATTCAACAGCCCTTCATGCTAAAAACGCTCAATAAATTCGGTATTGATGGAACGTACCTCAAAATAATAAGAGCTATTTATGACAACCCCACAGCTAATATCATTCTGAATGGGCAAAAACAGGAAAAATTCCCTTTGAAAACTGGCACAAGATAGGGATGCCCTCTCTCACCACTCCTATTCAACATGGTCTTGGAAGTTCTGGCTAGGGCAATCAGGCAAGAGAAAGAAATAAAGTGTATCCAGTTAGGAAAAGAAGAAGTCAAATTGTCCCTGTTTGCAGATGACATGATAGTATATTTAGAAAACCCCATTGTCTCAGGCCAAAATCTCCTTAAGCTGATAAGCAACTTCAGCAAAGTCTCAGGATACAAAATTAATGTGCAAAATCACAAGCATTCTTATACACCAGTAACAGACAAACAGAGAGCCAAATCAGGAATGAACTTCCATTCACAACTGCTTCAAAGAGAATCAAATACCTAGGAATCCAGCTTACAAGGGATGTAAAGGACCTCTTCAAGGAGAACTACAAACCACTGCTCAGTGAAATCAAAGAGGACACAAACAAATGGAAGAACATACCATGCTCATGGATAGGAAGAATCAATATCGTGAAAATGGCCATACTCCCCAAGGTTATTTATAGATTCAATGCCATCCCCATCAAGCTACCAATGACTTTCTTCACAGAATTGGAAAAAACTGCTTTAAAGTTCATATGGAACCAAAAAAGAGCCCGCATTGCCAAGACAATCCTAAGTCAAAAGGACAAAGCTGGAGGCGTCACGCTACCTGACTTCAAACTACACTACAAGGCTGCAGTAACCAAAACAGCATGGTACTGGTACCAAAACAGAGATATAGACCAATGGAACAGAACAGAGTCCTCAGAAATAATACCACACATCTACAACCATCTGATCTTTGACAAACCTGAGAGAAACAAGAAATGGGGAAAGGATTCCCTATTTAATAAGTGGTGCTGGGAAAATTGGCTAGCCATAAGTAGAAAGCTGAAACTGGATCCTTTCCTTACCCCTTATACGAAGATTAATTCAAGATGGATTAGAGACTTAAATGTTAGACCTAATACCATAAAAACCCTAGAAGAAAATCTAGGTAGTACCATTCAGGACATAGGCATGGGCAGGGACTTCATGTCTAAAACACCAAAAGCAACGGCAGCAAAAGCCAAAATTGACAAATGGGATCTAATTAAACTAAAGAGCTTTTGCACAGCAAAAGAAACTACCATCAGAGTGAATAGGCAACCTACAGAATGGGAGAAAATTTTTGCAACCTACTCATCTGACAAAGGGCTAATATCCAGAATCTACAAAGAACTCAAACAAATTTACAAGAAAAAAGCAAACAACCCCATCAAAAAGTGGGCAAAGGATATGAACAGACATTTCTCAAAAGAAGACATTCATACAGCCAACAGACACATGAAAAAATGCTCATCATCACTCGCCATCAGAGAAATGCAAATCAAAACCACAATGAGATACCATCTCACACCAGTTAGAATGGCAATCATTAAGAAGTCAGGAAACAACAGTTGTTAGAAAGGATGTGGAGAAATAGGAACACTTTTACACTGTTGGTGGGATTGTAAACTAGTTCAACCATTATGGAAAACAGTATGGCAATTCCTCAAGGATCTAGAACTAGATGTACCATATGACCCAGCCATCCCACTACTGGGTATATACCCAAAGGATTATAAATCATGCCGCTATAAGACACATGCACACGTATGTTTATTGCGGCACTATTCACAATAGCAAAGACTTGGAATCAACCCAAATGTCCATCTGTGACAGACTGGATTAAGAAAATGTGGCACATATACACCATGGAATACTATGCAGCCATAAAAAATGATGACTTTGCGTCCTTTGTAGGGACATGGATGCAGCTGGAAACCATCGTTCTTAGCCAACTATCACAAGAAGAGAAAACCAAACACTGCATGTTCTCACTCATAGGTGGGAACTGAACAATGAGAGCACTTGTACTCGGGAAGGGGAATATCACTCACTGGGGCCTATCATGGGGAGGGGGGAGGAGGGAGGGATTGCATTGGGGAGTTATACATGATATAAATGATGAATTGATGGGTGCTGACGAGTTGATGGGTGCAGCACACCAACATGGCATAAGTATACATATGTAACAAACCTGCACGTTAAGCACATGTACCCTAGAACTTAAAGTATAATAAAAAAAAAAAGAAAAAAAAAGAAACTTCTTAGTGATGTGTGAATTCATCTCACCGAGTTACACTTATGTTTCGTGGATCAGTCCATTAACCTGTCTTTGAGGAACCTTAGAAGGGCTTCTTTGAATCGCATTGATGTCTACGCTGAAAAAGATGTTTCATCAGTTCAAACCGTGAAAGAAGCTTTTTGAGAAACTTCTTTCTCATCAGTGAGTTCATCTCACAGACTTACAACTTAGACCTCAGGAAGCAGTTTGCTAACACTCTTTTAGTGCAAAACGCAAAGTGATATTTGGAGCCCATAGGGGCCCATGATGAAAAGGGAAATATCCTCACATAATAACTAGAGAGAAGCTTTCTGAGAGATTGCTTTCTGATGTGTGACTTCATCACACAGAGTTCCACCCTTCCCTTCTTCGAACAGTTTGCTAAAACTGTTGTCGTGGATTCTGCAAAGTGATATTAGGGAGCTCTTTGAGTGCTATGATGAAAAAGGAAATATCCTCCCATAATAACTAGAGAGAAGTTTTCTGAGAGATTGTTTCTGATGTGTGACTTCATCACAGAGTTCCATCCTTCCCTTCTTGGAACACTTTGCTAACACTTTTGTCATGGATTCTGCAAAGTGATATTTGGGAGCCTGTAGGGTCCCATGGTGAAAAAAGAAGTATCCTCACATAAGAACTAGAGAGAAGCTTTCTAAGAGATTGCTTTCTGATATGTGACTTCATCACACAGAGTTCCATCTTTCCCCACTTGGAACAGTTTGCTGACACTGTTGTCGTGGATTCTGCAAAGTGATATGTGGGAGCTCATTGAGGGCTATGGTGAAAAAGGAAATATCCTCAGATTAAAAGTGGAAAGAAGCCTTGAGAGAAACTGCATTGCCATGTGTGAATGCAACTCACGGAGTTACACGTTTCTCTTCACTGATCAGTTTGTTAACACAGTTACTGGAAATCTGCAATTAGATACTTCGTAGCGCAATGAAGTTTACGGTGACAAAGGAAATATCCTCAGATGAAAACTAGAAAGAAGCTTTCGTAGAAACTTCTTGGTGATGTGTGAATTCATCTCATAGAATTACACTTATGTTTCATGGAGCAGTCCATTAACACTATCTTTGAAGAACATGAGAAGGGCTTCTTTGGATCGCATTGAGACCTACGCTGATAAAGGAAATTTCATCAGTTCAAAACGTGAAAAAGCTTTCTGAGAAACTTCTTTCTGATCAGTGAGTTCATCCAACAGACTTACCACTTAGACCTCAGGAAGCAGTTTGCTAACACTCTTTTCATGGAAAGTGCAAAGTGATATTTGGGAACCCATAGGGGCCCATGGTGAAAAAGGAAGTATCCTCACATAATAACTAGAGAGAAGCTTTCTGAGACATTGCTTTCTGATGTGTGACTTCATCACACAGAGTTCCACCCTTCCCTTCTTGGAACAGTTTGCTAACCCTGTTGTCGTGGATTCTGCAAAGTGATATTTGGGAGAACAAAGGGGCCCATGGTGAAAAAGGAATTATCCTCACAAAAAACCTAGAGAGAAGCTTTCTGAGAGATTGCTTTCTGACATGTGACTTCATCACATAGAGTTCCACCCTTCCCTTCTTGGAACAGTTTGGTAACACTGTTGTCGTGGATTCTGCAAAGTGATATTTGGGATCTCATTGAGGGATAAGGTGAAAAAGGAAATATCCTCAGATTGAAACTGGAAAGAAACCTTCTGAGAAACTGCATTGCCATGTGTGAATGGAATTCACAGAGTTACACGTTTCTCTTCAGTGATCAGTTTGTTAACACAGTTTTCTGGAAATCTGCAATTAGATACTTCATAGAGCAATGAAGCTTACGGTGACAAAGGAAATATCCTCAGATGAAAACTAGAAAGTGGCATTCGTAGAAACTTCTTGGTGATGTGTGAATTCATCTCACAGAGTTACACTTATGTTTCGTGGAGCAGTCCATTAACACTGTCTTGGAGGCACCTGAGAAGGGTTACTTTTGATCGGATTGAGGCCTACGCTGATAAAGGATATTTCATCAGATCAAAAGGTGAAAGAAGCTTTCTGAGAAACTTCTTTCTGATCAGTGAGTTCATCTCACAGACCTACAAATTAGACCTCTGGAAGCAGTTTGCTAACACTGTTTTCATGGAAACTGCAAAGTGATATTTGGGAGCCCATAAGGGCCCATGGTGAGATAGGAAATATCCTCACATAATAACTACAGAGAAGCATTCTGAGAGATTGCTTTCTGATGTGTGACTTCGACACACAGAGTTCCACACTTCCCTTCTTGGAACAGTTTGCTAACACTGTTGTCGTGGATTCTGCAAAGTGATATTTGGGAGCCCATAGGAGCCCATGGTGAAAAAAGAAGTATCCTCACGTGAGAAATAGAGGGAAGCTTTCTGAGAGATTGCTTTCTGATATGAGACTTCATCACACAGAGTTCCACCCTTCCCTTCTTGGAACAGTTTGCTAACACTGTTGGCGTGCATTCTGCGAAGTGATATTTGGGAGCCCATATGGGCCCAGGGTGTAAAAGGAAGTATCCTCACATAAATATTAGAGAGAAGCTTTCTGAGAGATTGCTTTCTGATGTGTGATTTCACCACACAGAGTTCCACCCTTCCCTTGTTGGAACAGATTTCTAACACTGTTGTCGTGGATTCTGCAAAGTGATATTTGGGAGCTCATTGAGGCCTATGGTAAAAAAGGATATAACCTGAGATTGAAACTGGAAAGAAGCCTTCTGAGAAACTGCATTGCCCTGTGTGAATGCAACTCACAGAGTTACACGTTTCTCTTCAGTGATCAATTTGTTAACACAGTTTTCTGGAAATCTGCAATTAGACATTTCATAGCACAATGAAGCTTACGGTGACCTAGGAAACATCCTCAAATGAAAACTAGAAAGAAACTTTCTTAGAAACTTCTTGAAGATGTGTGAATTCATCTCACAGAGTTACACATTATGTTTCGTGGAGCAGTCCATGAACACTGTCTTAGAGGAACCTGAGAAGGGTTTCTTTGGATCACATTGAAGCCTGTGCTGATAAAGGAAATTTCATCAGTTCAAAACGTGAAAGAAGCTGTCTAGGTAACTTCTTTCTGATCAGCGAGTTCATCTCACAGACTTACAACTTAGACGTCAGGAATCAGTTTGCTAACACTCTTGTTGTAGAAACTGCAAAGTGATATTTCGGTGCCCATAGGGGCCCATGGTGAAAAAGGAAATATCCTCACATAATAAGAAGAGAGAAGCTTTCTGAGAGATTGCTTTGTGATGTGTGACTTCATCACACAGAGTTCCACCCTCCCTTCTTGGAACAGTTTGCTAACACTGTTTTGGTGGATTCTGCAAAGTGATATTTGGGAGCCCATAGGGGCCCATCGTGAAAAAGGAAGTACCTTCACATAATAACTAGCGAGAAGCTTTCTGAGAGATTGCTTTCTGATATGTGACTTCATCACACAGAGTTCCACCCTTCCCTACTTAGAACAGTTTGCTGACACTGTTGTCCTGGATTCTGCAAAGTGATATTTGGGAGCTCTTTGAGGGCTATGGAGAAAAAGGAAATATCTTCAGATTAAAACTGGAAAGTATCCTTATGAGAAACTGCATTGCCACCTGTGAATGCAACTCACAGGGTTACACATTTCTCTTCAGTGATCAGTTTGTTAACACAGTTTTCCGGAAGTCTGCAATGAGATACTTCATAGCGCAATGAAGCTTACGGTGACATAGGAAATATCCTCAGATGAAAACTAGAAAGAAGCTTTTTAAGAAACTTCTTGGTGATGTGTGAATTCATCTCACAGAGTTACTGTTATGTTTCGTGGAGCAGTCAATTAACACTGTCTTTAAGGAACCTGAGAAGGGCTTCTTTGGATCGCATTGAGGCCTACGCTGATAAAGGAAATTTCATCAGTTCAAAACGTGAAACAAGCTTTCTGAGAAACTTCTTTCCAATCAGTGAGTTCATCTCACAGACTTACAACTTAGACCTCAGGAAGCAGTTTGCTAACACACTTTCATGGAAACTACAAAGTGATATTTGGGAGCCCATAGGATCCCATGGTGAAAATCTAAATATACTCACATAATAACTAGAGAGAAGCTTTCTGAGAGATTGCTTTCTGATGTGTGACTTCATCACACAGAGTTCCACCCTTCCCTTCTTGGAACAGTTTGCTAACACTGTTGTCATGGATTCTACAAAGGGATATTTGGGAGCTCATTGAGGGCTATGGTGAAAAAGGAAATATCCTCAGATGAAAACTGGAAGGAAGCCTTCTGAGAAACTGCATTGCCATGTGTGAATGCGACTCACAGTGTTTCACTTTTCTCTTCAGTTTTCAGTTTGTTAACACAGTTTTCTGGAAATCTGCAATTAGATACTTCATAGCGCAATGAAGCTTACGGTGAAAAAGGAAATATCCTCACATGAAAACTAGAAAGAAGGTTTCATAGAAACTTATTGGTGATGTGTGAATTCATCTCACAGAGTTACACCTGTGTTTTGTGGTGCAGTCCATTAACAATGTCTTTGAGGAACCTGAGAAGGACTTCTCTGGATTGCATTGAATCGTACGCTGATAAAGGAAATTTCATCAGTTCAAAAAGTGAAAGAAGCTTTCTGAGAAACTTCTTTCTGATCAGTGAGTTCATCTAACAGACTTACAATTAGACCTCAGGAAGCACTTTGCTAACACTCTTTTCCTGGAAACTGCAAAGTGATATTTGGAAGCCCATAGGGGCTCATGGTGAAAAAGGAAATATCCTCACATATTAACTAGAGAGAAGCCTTCCGAGAGATGGCTTTCTGATGTGTGACTTCATCACACAGAGTTCCACCCTTCCCTTCCTGGAACAGTTTGCTAACACTGTTGTCGTGGATTCTGCGAAGTGATATTTGGGAGCTCATTGAGCCCTATGGTGAAAAAGGATATAACCTGAGATTGAAACTGGAAAGAAGCCTTCTGAGAAACTGCATTGCCCTGTGTGAATGCAGCTCACAGAGTTACACGTTTCTCTTCAGTGATCAGTTTGTTAACACAGTTTTCTGGAAATCTGCAATTAGATACTTCATAGCGCAGTGAAGCTTATGGTGACAAAGGAAATATCGTCAGATGAAAACTAGAAAGAAGCTTTCTTAGAAACTTCGTGGTGATGTTTGAATTCATCTAACAGAGTTACACTTATGTGTCGTTTAGGAGAGTTCATCTCACAGAGTTAAACTTAGACCTCAGGAAGCAGTTTGTTAACAATCTTTTTGTGGAAACTGCAAAGTGATATTTGGGAGCCCATAGGGCCCATGGTGAAAAAGGAAATATCCTCACATAACAACTAGAGAGAAGCTGTCTGAGAGATTGCTTTCTGATGTGTGACTTCGACACACAGAGTTCCACACTTCCCTTCTTGGAACAGTTTGCTAACACTGTTGTCGTGGATTCTGCAAAGTGATATTTGGGAGCCCATAGGGGCCCATGGTGAAAAAGGAAGTATTCTCACATAATAACTAGAGAGAAGCTTTCTGAGAGATTGCTTTCCGATGTGTGACTTCATCACACAGACTTCCACACTTCCCCTTTTGGAAGAGTTTGCTAACTCTGTTGTCGTGGTTTCTGAAAACTGATATTTGGAAGCTCATTGAGGGCTATGGTGAAAAATGAAATATCCTCAGATTAAAAGTGGAAAGAAGCCTCCTGAGAAACTGCATTGCCATGTGTGAATGCAACTGACAGAGTTACACGTTTCTCTTCAGCGATCACTTTGTTAACACAGTTTTCTGGAAATCTGCAATTAGATACTTCATAGCGCAATGAAGCTTACGGTGACAAAGGAAATATCCTCAGATGACAACCAGAAAGAAGCTTTCTGAGAAACTTCTTCTTGATGTGTGAATTCATCTCACAGAGTTACACTTATGTTTCGTGGAGCAGTCCATTAACACTGTCTTTGAGGAACCTGAGGAGGGCTTCTTTGGATCACATTGAGGCCTACGCTGATAAAGGAAATTTCCTCAGTACAAAACGTGAAAGAAGCTTTCTGAGAAACTTTTTTCTGATCAGTGAGTTCATCTCACAGACTTACAACTTAGACCTCAGGAAGCAGTTTGCTAACACTATTTTGGTGGAAAATGCAAAGTGATATTTCGGAGCTCAATGGGGCCCATGGTGAAAATGGAAATATCCTCACATAATAACTAGAGAGAAGCTTTCTGAGAGATTGCTTTGTGATGTGTGACTTCATCACACAGAGTTCCACCCTTCCCTTCTTGGAACAGTTTGCTAACACTGTTGTCGTGGATTCTGCAAAGTGTTATTTGGGAGCCCATAGGGGTCCATGGTGAGAAAAGAAGTATCCTCACATAACAACTAGAGCGAAGCTTTCTGAGAGATTGCTTTCTGATATGTGACTTCATCACACAGAGTTCCACCCTTCTCCTCTAGGAACAGTTTGCTAAAACTGTTGTCGTGGATTCTGCAAAGTGATATTTCGGAGCTCACTGAGGGCTATGGTGAAAAAGGAAATATTCTCAGATTAAAACTACAAAGAAGCCTTCTGAGAAACTGCATTGCCATGTGTGAATGCAACTCACAGAGTTACACGTTTCTCTTCCGTGATCAGTTTGTTAACACAGTTTTCTGGAAATCTGCAATTAGATACTTCATACCGCAATGAAGCTTACGGTGAAAAAGGAAATATCCTCAGATGAAAACTAGAAAGAATCTTTCCTAGAAACTTCTTGGTGATGTGTGAATTCATCTCACAGAGTTACACTTATGTTTCATGGAGCAGTCCAAAAACACTGTCTTTGAGGAAACTGAGAAGGGCTTCTTTTGATCACATTGAGGTCTTTGCTAATAAAGGAAATTTCATCAGTTCAAAACGTCAAAGAACTTTCTGAGAAACTTCTCTCTGATCAGTGAGTTCATCTCACAGACTTACAACTTAGACCTCAGGAAGCAGTTTGCTAACACTATTTTCTTGGAAACTGCAAAGTGATATGTGGGATCCAATAGGGGGCAATGATGAAAAGGGAAATATCCTCACATAATGACTTGAGAGAAGCCTTCTGAGAGATTGCTTTCTGATGTGTGACTTCATCACACAGAGTTCCACCCTTCCCTTCTAGGTTCAGTTTGCTAACACTGTTGTCGTGGATTCTGCAAAGTGATATTTGGGAGCTCATTGAGGGCTATGGTGAAAAAGGAAATATCCTCTAATTAATACTGGAAAGAAGCCTTCCGAGAAACTGCATTGCCAAGTGTGAATGCAACTCACAGAGTTACAAATTTATCTTCATTGATCAGTATGTTAACACACTTTTGTGGAATTCTGCAGTTAGATAATTCATAGTGCAATGAAGCTTACGGTGACAAAGGAAATATCCTCAGATGAAAACTAGAAAGAAGCTTTCCTAGAAACTTCTTGGTATGTGTGAATTCATCTCAGAGTTACACATATGTTTCGTGCAGCAGTCCATTAACAATGTCTTTGAGGATCCTGAGAAGGGCTTCTTTGCATCGCATTGAGGCCTACGCTGATAAAGGAAATTTCATCACTTCAAAACGTGAAAGAAGCTTTCCGAGAAACTTCTTTCTGATCCATGAGTTCATCTCACAGACTTAGAACTTAGATCTCAGGAAGCAGATTGCTTACACTCTTTTCGTGGAAACCACAAAGTGATATTTGGGAGCCCATAGGGGTCCATGGTGAAAAAGGAAATATCCCCACATAATAACTAGAGAGAAGCTTTCTGAGAGATTGCTTTCTCATGTGTGACTTCATCACACAGGGTTCCACACTTCCCTTCTTGGAAGAGTTTGCTAACACTGTTGTCGTTGATTCTGCAAAGCGATATTTGGGGGCCTATAGGAGTCCACGTTGCAAAAGGAAATATCCTCACATAATAACTAGAGAGAAGCTTTCTGACAGATTGCTCTCTGATGTGTGACTTAATCACACAGAGTTCCTCCCTTCCTTTCTTGGAACAGTTTGCTAACACTGTTGTCGTGGATTCTGCAAGGTGATATTTGGTAGCCCATGGGGGCCCATGGTGGAATTGGGAGTATCCCCACATAAAAACTAGAGAGAAGCTTTCTGAGAGATTGCTCTCTGATGTGTGTCTTCATCACACATGGTTCCACCATTCCCTTCTTGGAACACTTTGATAACACTGTTGTCGTGGATTCTGCAAACTGATATTTGGGAGCTCTGTGAGGGCTATGGTGAAAAATGAATTATCCTCAGATTAAAACTGGAAAGAAGCCTTCTGAGAAACTGCATTGCCATGTGTGAATGCAACTCCCAGAGTAACACGTTTCTCTACAGTGATCATTTTAACACAGTTTTCTGGAAATCTGCAATAAGATACTTCATAGCACAATGAAGCTTATGGTGACAAAGGAAATATCCTCAGATGAAAACTAGAAAGATTTCTTAGAAACTACTTGGTGATGAATGAATTCATCTCACAGAGTTACACTTATGTTACGTGGAGCAGTCCATTAACACTGTCTTTGAGGAACCTGAGAAAGGCTTCTTTGGATCGCGTTGAGGCATACGCTGATAAAGGAAATTTCATCAGTTCAAAACGTGAAGGAAGCTTTCTGAGAATCTCCTTTTTGATCAGTGAGTTCATCTCAAAGACTTACACCTTTGACCTCAGGAAGCAGTTTGCTAACACTCTTTTCGTGGAAACTGCAAAGTGATATTTGGGAGCCCCTAGGGGCACATGGTGAAAAAGGAAATATCCTCACATAATAACTAGAGAGAAGTGTTCGGAGAGATTGCTTTCTGATGTGTGACTTCATCACACAGGGTTCCACCGTTCCCTTCTTGGAACCGTTTGCTAACACTATTGTCATGGATTCTGCAAAGCGATATTTGGGAGCCCATAGACGTCCACGTTGGAAAAGGAAATATCCTCACATAATAACTAGAGAGAAGCTTTCTGACAGATTGCTCTCTGATGTGTGACTTAATCACACAGAGTTCCTCCCTTCCTTTCTTGGAGCAGTGTGCTAACACTGTTGTCGTGGATTCTGCAAAGTGATATTTGGGAGCTCATTGTGGGCTATGGTGAAAAAGGATATATCCTTAGATTAAAAGTGTAAAGAAGCCTTCTCAGAAACTGCATTGCCATGTGTGAATGCAACTCACAGGGTTACACATTTCTCTTCAGTGATCAGTTTGTTAACACAGTTTTCCGGATATCTGCAATGAGATACTTCATAGCGCAATGAAGCTTACGGTGACATAGGAAATATCCTCAGATGAAAACTAGAAAGAAGCTTTCTTAGAAACTTCTTGGTGATGTGTGAATTCATCTCACCGAGTTACTGTAATGTTTCGTGGAGTAGTCCATTAACACTGTCTTTAAGGAAGCTGAGAAGGGCTTCTTTGGATCGCATTGAGGCCTACGCTGATAAAGGATATTTCACCAGTTTAAAACGTGAAACAAGCTTTCTGAGAAGCTTCTTTCCAATCAGTGAGTTCATCTCACAGACTTACAACTTAGACCTCAGGAAGCAGTTTGCTAACACACTTTCGTGGAAACTACAAAGTGATATTTGGGAGCCCATAGGATACCATGGTGAAAATCTAAATATACTCACATAATAACTAGAGAGAAGCTTTCTGAGAGATTGCTTTCTGATGTGTGACTTCATCACACAGAGTTCCACCCTTCCCTTCTTGGAACAGTTTGCTAACACTGTTGTCGTGGATTCTGCAAAGTGATATTTGGGAGCTTATTGAGGGCTATGGTGAAAAAGGAAATATCCTCAGATTAAAACTGGAAGGAAGCCTTCTGAGAAACTGCATTGTCATGTGTGAATGCGACTCACAGTGTTTCACGTTTCTCTTCAGTTTTCAGTTTGTTAACACAGTTTTCTGGAAATCTGCAATTAGATACTTCATAGCGCAATGAAGCTTACGGTGAAAAAGGAACTATCCTCACATGAAAACTAGAAAGAAGCTTTCATAGAAACTTATTGGAGATGTGTGAATTCATCTCACAGAGTTACACTTATGTTTCGTGTTGCAGTCCATTAACAATGTCATTGAGGAACCTGAGAAGCGCTTCTCTGGATCGCATTGAATCCTACGCTGATAAAGGAAATTTCATCAGTTCAAAAAGTGAAAGAAGCTTTCTGAGAAACTTCTTTCTGATCGGTGAGGTCATCACACAGACTTACAACTTAGACGTCAGGAAGCAGTTTGCTAACACTCTTTTCGTGTAAACTGCAAAGGGATATTTGGGAGAACATAGGGGCCCTGGTGACAAAAGACGTATCCTCACATAAAAACTAGAGAGAAGCTTTCTGAGAGATTGCTTCCGATACGTGACTTCACCACACAGAGTTCCACCCTTCCCTTCTTGGAACAGTTTGCTATCACTGTTGTCGTGGATTCTGCAAAGTCATATTTGGGATCTCATTGAGGACTATGTTGAAAAAGGAAATATCCTCAGATAAAGGTGGAAAGAAGCCTCTCAGAAACTGCACTGCCATTGTGAATGCAAAAGACAGAGTTACTCGTTTCCCCTCAGGGATCTGTTTGTTAACACAGTTTTCTTGAAATCTGCAATTTGATATTTCGTAACGCAATGAAGCTTATGGTGACAAAGGAAATATCCTCAGATGAAAACTAGAAAGAAGCTTTCCAAGAAACTTCTTCGTGATGTGTGAATTCATCTCACCGAGTTACACTTACGTTTCGTGGAGCAGTCCATTGACACTGTCTTTGAGGAACTGTGAAGGGCTTCTTTGGATCGCATTGAGGCCTGCTCTGATAAAGGAAATTTCCACAGCTCAATACGTGAAAGAAGCTTTCTGAGAAACTTCTTTCTGATCAGTGAGTTCATCTCAAAGACTTACAGCTTAGACTTCAGGAAGCAGTTTGCTTACTCTCTTTTCGTGGAAAATGCAAAGAGATATTTAGGAGCCCATAGGGGCCCACGGTGAAAAAGGAAATATCCTCACATAATAACTAGAGAGAAGCTTTCTGAGAGATTGCTTTCTGATGTGTGACTTCATCACAAAGAGTTCCAAACTTAACTTCTTCGAACAGTTTGCTAACACTGTTGTCGTGGATTCTGCAAAGTGATATTTGGGAACCCATGGGGCCCATGGTGACAAAGGAAGTATCCTCACGTAATAACTAGAGAGAAGCTTTCTGAGAGATTGCTGTCCGACATGTGACTTCATCACACAGAGGTCCAACCTTCCCTTCTTGGTACAGTTTGCTACCACTGTTGTCATGCATTCTGCAAGGTTATATTTGGGAACTCATTGAGGGCTATGGTGAAAAAGTAAATATCCTCAGATTGAAACTGGAAAGAAGCCTTCTGAGAAACTGCATTTACATGTGTGAATGCAACTCAAAGAGTTACACGTTTCTCTTCACTGATCAGTTTGTTAACACAGTTTTCTAGAAATCTGCAATTAGATACTTCATAGCACAATGAAGCTTATGGTGACAAAGGAAATATCCTTAGATGAAAACTTGAAATAAGCTCTCTTAGAAACTTTTTAGCGATGTGTGAATTCATGTCACCGAGTTGCACTTATGTTTTGTGGAGCAGTCCATTAACACTGTCTTTGAGGAACCTGAGAAGGACTTCCTTGGATCGCTTTGAGGCCACGCTGATAAAGGAAATTTCATCAGTTCAAAACGTGAAAGAAGCTTTCTGAGAAACTTCTTTCTGATCAGTGAGTTCATCTCACAGACTTACAACTTAGACGTCAGAAGCAGTTTGCTGAAACTGTTGTCGTGGAAACTGCAAAGTGATATTTGTTAGCCCCTAGGGCCTGTGGTGAAAAAGAAAATATACTCACATAATAACCTGGGAGAAGCTTTCTGAGAGATTGCTTTCTGATGTGTGACTTCATCACAAAGAGTTCCAAACTTAACTTCTTCGAACAGTTTGCTAACACTGTTGTCGTGGATTCTGCAAAGTGATATTTGGGAACCCATAGGGGTCCATGGTGAAAAAGGAAGTATCCTCACATAATAACTAGAGAGAAGCTTTCTGAGAGATTGCTGTCCGACATGTGACTTCATCACACAGAGGTCCAACCTTCACTATTTCGTACAGTTTGCTACCACTGTTGTCGTGGATTCTGCACAGTGGTATTTGGGAGCTCATTGACGGCTATGGTGAAAATGGAAATATCCTCAGATTGAAACTGAAAAGAAGCCTTCTGAGAAACTGCATTGCCGTGTGTGAATGCAACTCACAGAGTTACACGTTTCTCTTCAGTGATCAGTTTGTTAACACAGTTTTTGGGAAATCTGCAGTTAGATCATTCATAGCGCAATGAAGCTTACGGTGACAAAGGAAATATCCTCAGATGAAAACTAGAAAGAAGCTTTCTCAGAAACTTCTTTTTGATGTGTGAATTCATCTCAAAGAGTTACAATTATGCTTCGTGGAGCAGTCCATTAACACTGTCTTTGAGGAACCTGAGAAGGGCTTCCTTGGATCGCTGTGAGGCCATGCTGATAAAGGAAATTTCATCAGTTCAAAACGTGAAAGTAGCTTTCTGAGAAATTCTTTCTGATCCCAGAGTTCATCTCACATGCTTACAACTTAGACCTCTGGAAGCAGTTTGCTAACAGTCTTTTCGTGGAAACTGCAAAGTGACATTTGGGAGCCGATAGGGGCCCATGGTGAAAAAGGAAATATCCTCTCATAATAACTAGGGAGAAGATTTCTGAGAGATTGCTTTCTGATGTGTGACTTCATCACACAGAGTTCCACCCTTCCCTTCTTGGAACAGTTTGCTAACACTGTTGTCGTGGATTCTGCAAAGTGATATTTGGGAGCCCATAGGGGGCCATGGTGAAAAAGGAAGTATCCTCACATAAAAACTAGAGAGAATCTTTCGGAGAGATTGCATTCTGATGTGTGACTTCATCACACAGAGTTCCACCCTTCCCTTCTTGGAACAGTTTGCTAACACTGTTGTCGTGGATTCTGCAAAGTGATATTTGGGAGCTCATTGAGGGCTGTGGTCAAACAGGAAATAACCTCAGATTGAAACTGGAAAGAAGCCTTCTGAGAAACTGCATTGCCATGTGTGAATGCAACTCACAGTGTTACACGTTTCTCTTCAGTCATGATTTTTTTAACACAGTTTTCTGGAAATCTGCAATTAGATACTTCGTAGCGAGATGAAGCTTACGGTGACAAAGGAAATATCCTCAGATGAAAACTAGAAAGAAGCTTTCTTAGAAACTTCTTTGTGATGTGTGCATTCATCTCACAGAGTTATACTTATTTGTCGTGGAGCAGTGCATTAACACTGTCTTTGAGGAACCTGAGAAGGGCTTCTTTGGATCGCATTGAGGCCTACGCTGATAAAGGAAATTTCATCAGTTCAAAACGTGAAAGAAGATTTCTGAGAATCTTCTTTATGATCAGTGAGTTCATCTCACAGACCTACAACTTAGACCTCAGGAAGCAGTTTGCTAACACTCTTTTAGGGGAAACTACAAAGTGATATTTGGGAGACCGTAGGGGCCCATGGTGAAAAAGGAAATATCCTCCCATAATAACTAGAGAGAAGCTTTCTGAGAGATTGCTTTCTCATGTGTGACTTCATCACACAGAATTCCACCCTTCCTTTATTGGAACAGTTTGATAACACTGTTGTTGTGGATTCTGTAAAGTGATATTTGGAAGCCCTTAGGGGCCCATGGTGAAAAAGGAAGTATCCTCACATAAAAACTAGAGAGAAGCTTTATGAGAGATTGCTTTCAGTTATGTGTCTTCATCACACAGAGTTCCACACTTCCCGTCTTGGAACAGTTTGCTAACACTGTTGTCGTGGATTCTGCCAAGTGATATTTGGGATCCCAAAGGGGCCCATGGTGAAAAAAGAAGTATCCTCACATAAAAACTAGAGAGAACCTTTCTGAGAGATTGCTTTCGAATATGTGACTTCATCACACAGAGTTCCACCCTTCCATTCTTAGAACAGTTTGCTAACACTGTTGTCGTGGATTCTGCAAAGTGATATTTGGGAGCCCGTAGGGGCCCATGGTGAAAAAGGAAGTATCCTCACATAAATACTCGAGAGAAGCTTTCTGAGAGATTGCTGTCTGATATGGGAATTCATCACACAGAGTTCCACCTTCCCTTCTTGGAACAGTTTGATAAAACTGTTGTGGTGGATTCTGCAAAGTGAGCTTTGAGAGCTCATTGAGGGCTATGTTGACAAAGAAAATATCCTCAGATTAAAACTGGAAAGAAGCTTTCCGAAATACTGCATTGCCATGTGTGAATGCACCTCACAGAGTTACACCTTTCTCTTCAGTGATCAGTTCGTAAACACACTTTTCTGGAAATCTGCAATTAGATACTTCATAGCGTAGTGAAGCTTACAGTGACAAAGGAAATATCCTCAGATGAAAACTACAAAGAAGCTTTCTTAGAAACTTCTTGGTGATGTGTGAATTCATCTCACAGAGTTACACTTATGTTTCGTGGAACAGTCCATTAACACCATCTATGAGGAACCTGAGAAGGGCCTCTTTGGATCGCATTGAGGCACTTGCTCATAAAGGAATTTTCTTCAGTTCATAACGTGAAAGAATCATTCTCAGAAACTTCTTTCTGATCAGTGAGTTAATCTCAAAGACTTAAAGCTTAGACCTCAGGAAGCAGTTTGCTAACACTCTTTTGTGGAAACTGCAAAGTGATATTTGGGAGCCCATTGGCCAATGGTGAAAAAAGAAGTATCCACACATAGCAACTAGAGCGACGCTTTCTGAGAGATTGCTTTCTGATATGTGACTTCATCACACAGAGTTCCACCTTTCCCTTCTAGGAACAGTTTGCTAACACTGTTCTCGTGGATTCTGGAAAGTGATATTTGGGAGCTCACTGAGCGCTATGGTGAAAAAGGATATATCCTGAGATTAAAACTGGAAAGAAGCCTTCTGAGAAACTACATTCCCATGTGTGAATGCATCTCACAGCGTTACACATTTCTCGTCAGTTATCAGTTTGTTAACACAGTTTTCTGGAAATCTGTAATTAGATACTTCCTAGCGCAATGAAGCTTACGGTGACAATGGAAATATTCTCAGATGAAAACTAGAAAGAAGCTTTCTTAGAAAATTCTTGGGGATGTGTGAATTCATCTCATAGAGTTACACTTATGTTTCGTGGAGCAGTCCATTAACACTGTCTTTAGGGAACCTCAGAAGTAGTTCTTTGGATCGCATTCACCCTACGCTGATAAAGGAAACTTCATCAGTTCAAAAAGTTAAAGAAGCATTATCAGAAACTTCTATCTGGTCAGTGAGTTCATCTCACAGCCTTACAAGTTATACCTCAGGAAGCAGTTTCCTAACACTCCTTTCGTGGAAACTGCAAGGTGATATTTGGGAGCCCGTAGAGGCCCATGGTGAAAAAGGGAGTATCCTCACATAAAACTAGAGAGAAGCTTTCTGAGAGATTGCTTTCTGATGTGTGACTTCATCACACAGAGTTCCACCCTTCCCTTCTTGGAACAGTTTGCTAACAATGTTGTCGTGGATTCTGCAAAGTGCTATTTGGGAGCCCATAGGTGCCCATGGTGAAAAAGGGAGTATCCTCACATAAAAAACTAGAGAAAAGCTTTCTGAGATATTGCTTTCCGATATGTGACTTCATCACATAGAGTTCCACCCTTCCCTTCTTGGAAGAGTTTGCTAACACTGTTGTCGTGGATTCTGCAAAGTGATATTTGGGAGCTCATTGAGGGCTATGGTGAAAAAGGAAATATCCTCAGAGTAAAAGTTGAAAGAAGCCCTCTGAGAAACTGCATTGCCATGTGTGAATGCAACTCACAGAGTTACAGGTTTCTATTCAGTGATCAGTTTCTTAACACTGTTTTCTGGAAATCTGCATTTAGATTCTTCATAGCGCAATGAAGCTTACGGTGACAAAGGAAATATCCTCAGATGAAAACTAGAAAGAAGCTTTCATAGAAACTTATTGGTGATGTGTGAATTCATCTCAGATTTACACTTATGTTTCGTGGTGCAGTCCATTAACAATGTCTTTGAGGAACCTGAGAAGGGCTTCTTTGGATCGCATTCAATCCTTTGCTGATAAAGGAAATTTCATCAGTTCAAAACGAGAAAGAATCTTTCTGAGAAACTACTTTCTGATCAGTGAGTTCATCACACAGACTTACAACTTAGACGTCAGGAAGCAATTTGCTAACACTCTTTTCGTGTAAACTGCAAAGGGATATTTGGGAGACCATAGGGGCCATGGTGACAAAAGAAGTATCCTCACATAAAAATTACAGAGAAGCTTTCTGAGAGATTGCTTTCCGATACGTGATTTCACCACACAGACTCCCACCCTTCCCTTCTTGGGACAGTTTGCTGTCACTGATGTCGTGGATTCTGCAAAGTCATATTTGGGATTTCATTGAGGACTATGGTGAAATAGGAAATATCCCCAGATAAAAGTGGAAAAAAGCCTCTCAGAAACTGCATTGCCATGTGTGAATGCAACAGACAGAGTTACTCGTTTCTCTTCAGTGATCTGTTTGTTAACACAGTTTTCTTGAAATCTACAATTAGATATTTCATAACGCAATGAAGGTTACGGTGACAAAGGAAATATCCTCAGATGAAAACCTGAAAGAAGCTTTCCTAGAGACTTCTTGGTGATGTGTGAATTCATCTCACAGAGTTACACTTATGTTTCGTGGAGCAGTTCACTAACACTGTCTTTGAGGAAACTGAGAAGGGCTTGTTTGGATCGCATTGAGGCCTACGCTGATAAAGGAAATTTCATCAGTTCAAAACGTGAAAGAAGTTTTCTGAGAAGCTTCTTTCTGATCAGTGAGTTCATCTCACACACTTACAACTTAGACGTCAGGAATCAGTTTGCTAACACTCTTGTGTAGAAACTGCAAAGTGATATTTGGGAGCCCATAGGGGCCCATCATTCAAAAGAAAATATCCTCACATAATAACAAGAGAGAAGCTTTCTGAGAGATTGCTTTCTGATGTGTGACTTACTCACACAGAGTTCCACCCTTCCCCTCTTGGAACAGTTTGCTAACACTGTTGTGGTGGATTCTGCAAAGTGATATTTGGGAGCCCATAGGGGCCCATCATGAAAAAGGAAGTATCCTCACATAAAAATTAGAGAGAAGCTTTCTGAGAGATTGCTTTCTGATATGTGACTTCATCACACATAGTACCACCCTTCCCTTGTTGGAACAGTTTGCTAACACTGTTGTCGTGGATTCTGCAAAGTGATATTTGGGAGCTCATTGAGGGCTATGGGGAAAAAGGAAATATCCTCAGATTAAAACTGGAAAGAATCCTTCTGACAACCTGCATTGCCACGTGTGAATGCAACTCACAGAGTTACATGTTTCTCTTCAGTGATCAGTTTTTTAACACAGTTTTCTGGAAATCTGCAATTAGATCCTTCATAGCGCAATGAAGCTTACGGTGACAAAGGCAATATCCTCAGATGAAAACTAGAAAGAAGCTTTCTGAGAAACTTCTTCTTGATGTGTGAATTCATCTCACAGAGTTACACTTATGTTTCGTGTAGCAGTCCATTAACACTGTCTTTGAGGGACCTGAGAAGGGCTTCTTTTGATCGCATTGAGGCCTATGCTGATAAAGGAAATTTCATCAGTTCAAAACGTGGAAGAAGCTTTCTGAGAAACTTCTTTCTGATCAATGAGTTCATCTCACAGGCTTACAACTTAGACCTCAGGAAACAGTTTGCTAACACTCTTTTCGTGGAAAGTGCAAAGTGATATTTCGGAGCCCATGGGGGCCCATGGTGAAAAAGGAAACATCCTCATATAATAAACAGAAAGAAGCTTTCTGCGAGATTGCTTTCTGATGTGTGACTTTATCACACAGAGTTCCACACTTCCCTTCTTAGAACAGTGTGCTAACACTGTTTTCGTGTATTCTGCAAAGAGATATTTGGGAGCCGATATGGGCCCAGGGTGAAAAAGGAAGTAGAGTCACATAAAATCTAGAAAGAAGCTTTCTGAGAGATTGCTTTCTTATATGTGATTTCATCACACAGAGTTCCACCCTTCCCTTCTTAGAACACATTGCTAACACTGTTGTCGTGGATTCTGCAAAGTGATATTTGGGAGCTCATTGAGGGCTATGGTGAAAAATGATATATCCCCAGATTAAAACTGGAAAGAAGCCTTCTGAGAAACTGAATTGCCATGTGTGAATTCAACTCACACAGTTTCACGTTTCTCTTCAGTGATCAGTTTGTTAACACAGTATTGAGGATATCTGCAATTAGATACTTTATGGTGACATGAAGGTTACGTTGACATAGGAAATATCCCCACATGAATATTAGATAGAAGCGTTCATAGAAACTTCTTGGTGATGTGTGAATTCATCTCACCGAGTTATACTTAAGTTTCATGGAGCAGTCCATTAACACTGTCTTTGAGGAACCTGAGAAGGCATTCTTTGGATCACATTGAGGCCTTCGCTGATAAATAAATTTCATCAGTTCAAAAGTGAAAGAAGCTTTCTGAGAAACTTCTTTCTGCTCAGTGAGTTCATCTCACAGACTTACAACTTAGACCTCAGGAAGCAGTTTGGTAACACTCTTTTCGTGGAAACTGCAAAGTGATATTTGGGAGCCCATTGGGGCCAATGGTGAAAAAGGAAATATCCTCACATAATAACTAGAGAGAAGCTTTCGGAGAGATTGCTTTCTGATGTGTGACTTCATCACACAGAGTTCCCCCCTTCCCTTCTTGGAACAGTTTGCTCACCCTGTTGTCGTGAATTCTGCAAAGTGATATTTGGGAGCGCATGGGGCAAATGCTGAAAAAGGAAGTATTTTTACATAATAACTAGACAGAAGTTTTCTGAGAGATTGCTTTGTGACGTGTTACTTCATCACACAGAATTCCACACTTCCCTACTTGGAACAGTTTGCTAACACTGTTGTCGTGGATTCTGCAAAGTGATATTTAGGAGCCCATAGGGGCCCATGGTGAAAAAGGAAGTATCCTCACATAAAAACTAGAAAGAAGCTTTCTGAGAGATTGCTTTCTGATATGTGACTTCATCACACAGAGTTCCACCCTTCCCTTCTTGGAACAGTTTGCAAACACTGTTGTCATGGATTCTGCAAAGTGATATTTGGGAGCTCATTGAGGGCTATGGTGAAAAAGGAAATATCTTCAGATTAAAACTGGAAAGAAGCCTTCTGAGAAACTGCATTGCCATGTGTGAATGCAACTCACAGAGGTACACTTTTCTCTTCAGTGATCGGTTTGTTAACACAGTTTTCTGGAAATCTGCAATGAGATACTTCATAGCGCAATGAAGCTTACTGTGACAAAGGAAATATCCTCAGACGAAAACTAGACAGAAGCTTTCTTAGAAAATCCTTTGTGATGTGTGAATTCATCTCACAGAGTTACACTTATGTTTCGTGGAGAAGTGCATTAACAGTCTCTTTGAGTTACACGTTTCTCTTCAGTGATCACTTTGTTAACACAGTTTTCTGGATATCCGCAATTAGATACTTCATAGCGCAATGAAGATTATGGTGACAAAGGAAATATCCTTACATGAAAACTAGAAAGAAGCTTTCTGAGAAACTTCTTCGTGATGTGTGAATTCATCTCACAGAGTTACACTTACGTTTCGTGGGGCAGTCCATTAACACTATCTTTGTGGAACCTGAGGAGGGCTTCTTTGGATCGCATCGAGGCCTACGCTGATAAAGGAAATTTCCTCAGTTCAAAACGTGAAAGAAGCTTTCTGAGAAACTTCTTTCTGATCAGTGTGTTTATCTCACAGACTTACAACTTAGACCCCAGGAAGCAGTTTGCTAACACTCTTTTGGTGGAAAATGCAAAGTGATATTTCGGAGCCCTCAGGGGCCCATGGTGAAAAAGGAAATATCCTCACGTAATAACTAGAGAGAAGCTTTCTGAGGGATTGCGTTGTGACGTGTTACTTCATCACAGAGTTCCACCTTTCCCTTCTTGGAACAGTTTGCTAACACTGTTGTCGTGAATTCTGCAAAGTGATATTTGGGAGCTCATTGAGGGTTATGGTGAAAAAGGAAATATCCTCAGATTAAAACTGGAAAGAAGCCTTCTGAGAAACTGCATTGCCATGTGTGAATGCAACTCACAGAGTTACACTTTTCTCTTCAGTGATCAGTTTGTTAACACAGTTTTCTGGAAATCTGTAATTAGATAATTCATAGCGCAATGAAGGTTACGGTGTCAAAGGAAATATCCTCAGATGAAAACTAGAAGGAAGCTTTCCTAGACACTTCTTGGCGATGTGTGAATTCATCTCACAGAGTTACACTTACGTTTCGTGGAGCAGTCCTTTAACACTGTCTTTCAGTAACCTGAGAATGGCTTCTTTGGATTACATTGCGGCCTACGCTGATTAAGGAAATTTCAACAGTTCCAAACGTGAAAGAAGCTTTCTGAGAAACTGCTTTCCGATCAGTAAGTAAATCTCACAGACTTACACCTTAGACCTCAGGAAGCAGTTTGCTAACACTCTTTTGGTGGAAACTGCAAAGTGATATTTGGGAGGCCAAAGGGGCCCATGGTGAAAAAGGAAATATCCTCACATAATAACTAGAGAGAGGCTTTCTGAGAGATTGCTTTCTGATGTGTGACTTCATCACAGAGAATTCCACCCTTCCCTTCTTGGAACAGTTTGCTAACACTGTTGTCGTGGATTCTCCAAAGTGATATTTGGGAGCTCATTGAGGGCTATGGTGAAAAAGTATATATCCTCAGATTAAAACTGGAATGAAGCCTTCTGGGAACTCCATTGCCACGTGTGAATGCAACTCACAGAGTTACACGTTTCTCTTCAGTGATCAGTTTGTTAACACTGTTTTCTGGAAATCTGCAATTAGATACTTCATAGCGCAATGAACCTTACGGTGACAAAGGAAGTATACTCAGATGAAAACCAGAAAGAAGCGTTCTGAGAAACTTCTTCGTGATATGTGAATTCATCTCACAGAGTTTCACTTATGTGTCGTGGAGCAGTCCATTAAGACTGTCTTTGAGGAACTTGAGAAGGGCTTCTTTGGATCGCATTCAGGCCTACGCTGATAAAGGAAATTTCATCAGTTCAAAACGTGAAAGAAGCTTTCTGAGAAACTCCTTTCTGATCAGTGAGTTCATCTCACAGACTTAAAACTTAGACCTCAAGAAGCAGTTTTTTAACACTCTTTTCGTGGAAACGGCAAAGTGATATTTGGGAGCCCATAGGGTCCCATAGTGGAAAAGGAAAAATCCTCAAATAATAACTAGAGAGAAGGTTTCTGAGAGATTGCTTTCTGATGTGTGGCTTCATCACTTAGCTTTCCACCATTTCCTTCTTGGAACAGTTTGCTAACACTGTTGTCGTGGATTCTGCAAAGTGATATGTGGGAGCCCATAGGGGCCCATGTTGAAAAAAGAAGTATCCTCACATAAGAACTAGAGAGAAGCCTTCTGACAGACTGCTTTCTGATATGTGACTTCATCATGCAGAGTTCCACCCTTCCCTTCTTGGAACAGTTTGCTATAACTGTTTTTGTGGATTCTGCAAAGTGATATTTGGGAGCTCCTTGAGGGCTATGGTGAAAAAGGAAATATCCTCAGATTAAAACTGGAAAGAAGCCTTCTAAAAAACTGCATTGTCATTTGTGAATGCAACTCACAGAGTTACACGTTTCTCTTCAGCGATCAGTTTGTTAACACAGTTTTCTGGATATCTGCAATGAGATACTTCATAGCGCAATGAAGCTTATGGTGATAAAGGAAATATCCTCAGATGAAAACTAGAAAGAAGCTCTCTTAGAAAATTCTTGGTGATGTGTGAATTCATCTCACCGAGTTACACTTATGTTTCGTGGAGGAGTCCATTAACAGTGTCTTTGCGGAACGTGAGAAGGGCTTTTTTGGATCGCATTGAGGCCTATGCTGAAAAAGGAAATTTCATCAGCTCAAAAGGTGAAAGAAGCTTTCTGAGAAACTTCCTTCTGATCAGTGAGTTCATCTCACAATCTTACAATTTAGAACTCAGGAAGCAGTTTGCTACCACTCTTTTCTTGGAGACTGCAAAGTGATATTTGGGAGCTCATTGAGGCCCATGGTGAAAAAGGAAATAACCTCACTTAATAACTAGAGAGAAGCTTTCTGAGAGATTGTTTTCTGTTGTGTGACTTCATCCCACGGAGTTCCAACCTTCCCTTCTTTGAACAGTTTGCTAACACTGTTGTCCTGGATTGTGCAAAGTGATATTTGGGAGCCCATAGGGGGCCAGAGTGAACAAGGAAGTATCCTCACATAAAAACTAGAGAGAAGCTTTCTGAGAGATTGCTTTCTGACGTGTGACTTCATCACACAGAGTTCCACCCTTCCCTTCTTGGAACAGTTTGCAAACACTGTTGTCGTGGATTCTGCAAAGTGATATTTGGGAGCCCTTAGGGGCCCATGGTGAAAAAGGAAGTATCCTCACATAAAAGCTAGAGAGAAGCTTTCTGAGACATTGCTTTCGCATATGTGACTTCATCACACAGAGTTCCACCCTTCCCTTCTTGGAACAGATTGCTAACACTGTGGTCGTGTATCCTGCAAAGAGATATTTGGGAGCTCATTGAGGGCTATGGTGAAAAAGGAAATATCCTCAGATTAAAACTGGAAGGCAGCCTTCTGAGAAACTGCATTGCCATATGTGAATGCAACTCACAGAGTTACACGTTTCCATTCAGTGATCAATTTGTTACCACAGTTTTCTGGAAATTTGCAATTGGATACTTCATAGCACAATGAAGCTTATGGTGACTAAGGAAATATCCTCAGATGAAAAGTAGAAAGAAGTTTTCCTAGAAACTTCTTGGTGATGTGTGAATTCATCTCACAGGGTTACACTTATGAATGGTGGAGCAGTCCATTAAAACTGTCTTTGAGGAACCTGAGAAAGGCTTCTTTGGATCGCATTGAGGCCTACGCTGATAAAGGATCTTTCATCAGTTCCAAACGTGAAAGAAGCTTTCTGAGAAACTTCGTTCTGATCAGTGATTTCACCTCACAGACTTACAACTTAGACCTCAGGAAGCAGTTTGCTAACACTCTTTTCGTGGAAACTGCAAAGTGATATTAGGGAGCTCATAGGGGCCCATGGTGAAAAAGGAATATCCTCACATAATAACTAGAGAGAAGCTTTCTGAGAGATTGCTTTCTTATGTGTGACTTCATCACACAGAGTTCCACCCTTCTCTTCTTGGAACAGTTTGCAAACACTGTTGTCGTGGATTCTGCAAAGTGATATTTGGGAGCCCGTAGGGGCCCATGGTGAAAAAGGGAATATCCTCACATAATAACTTGAAAGAAGCTTTCTGAGAGATTGCTTTCTGATGTGTGACTTCAGCACACAGAGTTCCACCCTTCCCTTCTTGGAACAGTTTTATAACACTGTTGTCATGGATTCTGCAAAGTGATATTTGGGAGCTCATTGAGGTCTATGGTGAAAAAGCAAATATCCTCAGAATAAAACTGGAAAGAAGCCTTCTGAGAAACTGCATTGTCATGTGTGAATGCAACTCACAGAGTTACACGTTTCTCTTCAGTGATCAGTTTGTTAACAGTTTTCTGGAAATCTACAATTAGATACTTCATAGCGCAATGATGCTTACGGTGACAAAGGAAATATCCTCAGATGAAAACTAGAAGGAAGTTTTCTTTGAAACTGCTTGGTAAAGTGTGAATTCATCTCTCAGAGTTACACTTACATATCTTGGAGCAGTCCATTAACACTGTCTTTGAGGAACCTGAGAAGGGTTTCTTTGGATCGCCTTGAGGCCTACGCTGATAAAGGAAATTTCATCAGTTCAAAACGTGAAAGAAGCTTTCTGAGAAAGTTCTTTCTGATCAGTGAGTTCATCTCACAGACTTACACCTTTGTCCTTAGGAAGCAGTTTGCTAACATTCTTTCCGTGGAAACTGCAAAGAGATATTTGGGAGACCATAGTGGCCCATGGTGAACAAGGAAATATCCTCACATAATAACTAGAGAGAAGTTTCCTGAGAGATTCCTTTCTTACGTGTGCCTTCATCACAGAGAGTTCCTCCCTTCCCTTCTTGGAACAGTTTGCTAACACTGTTGTCATGGATTCTGCAAATTCATATTTGGGAGCTCATTGAGGGCTATGTTGAAAAAGGAAATATCCTCAGAATAAAACTGGAAAGAAGCCTTCTGAGAAACTGCATTGTCATGTGTGAATGCAACTCACAGAGTTACACGTTTTTCTTCAGCGACCTGTTTGTTAACACAGTTTTCTGGAAATCTGCAATTAGATACTTCATCGCGCAATGAAGCTTACGGTGACAAAGGAAATTTCCTCAGATGAAAAGTAGAAAGTAGCTCTCTTAGAAACTTTTTGGTGATGTGTCAATTCATCTCACAAAGTTACACTTATGTATCATGGAGCAGTCCATTAACACAGTCTTTGCGGATCCTGAGAAGGGCTTCTTTGGATCGCATTGAGGCCTACCCTGATAAAGGAAATTTCATCAGTTCAAAACGTGAAAGAAGCTTTCTGAGAAACTTCTTCCTCATCAGTGAGTTCATCTAACAGGCTTACAACTTAGACATCAGGAAGCAGTTTGCTACCACTCTTTTCATGGAAACTGCAAAGTGATATTTGGGAGCCCATAGGGGCCCATGGTGAAAAAGGAAATATCCTCACATAATAACTAGAGAGAAGCTTTCTGAGAGATTGCTTTCTGTAGTGTGACTTCATCACACAGAGTTCCACTCTTCCCCCCTTGGAACAGTTTGCTAACACTGTTGTCGTGGATCCTGCAAAGTGATATTTGGGACCCCTTAGGGGTCCATGGTGAAAGAAGAAATATCCTCACATAAAAACCAGAGAGAAGCTTTCTAAGAGATTGCTTTCTTAAATGTGACTTCATCACACATAGTTCCACCCTTCCCTTCTAGGATCAGTTTGCTAACACTGTTGTCATGGATTCTGCAAAATGATATTTGGGAGCTCAGTGAGGGCTATGGTGAAAAAGGAAATATCCTCTAATTAAAACAGGGAAGAAGCCTTCTGAGAAACTGCACTACCATGTGTGAATGCAACTCACAGTGTTACACGTTTCTTTACAGTGATCAGTTTGTTAACACAGTTTTTTGGAAATCTGCAATGAGATCCTTCATAGTGCAATGAAGCTTACGGTGACAAAGGAAATATCCTCAAATGAAAAGTAGAACGAAGCTTTCTGAGAAACTTCTTGGTGATGTGTGAATTCATCTGACAAAGTTACACTTATGTTTCTGAGAGCAGTCCATTAACACTGTCTTTGAGGAACCAGAGAAGGGCTTCCTTGGATCGCATTGAGGACTACGCTGATAAAGGAAATTTAATCAGTTCAAAACGTGAAAGAAGCTTTCTGAGAAACTTTTTTCTGATTACTGAGTTCATCTCACAGGCTTACAACTTGGACCTCAGGAAGCAGTTTGCTAACACTCTTTTCGTGGAAACTGCAAAGTGATATTTGTGCACTCATAGGGGCCCATGGTGAAATAGGAATTATCCTCACGTAATCACTAGAGAGAATCATTCTGAGAGATTGGTTTCTGATGTGTGATTTCATCACACAGAGTTCCACACTTCCCTTCTTGGAACAGTTTGCTAACACTGTTGTCGTGGATTCTGCAATGTGATATTTGGGAGCCCATAGGGGCTCATGGTGAAAAAGGAATTATCCTCACATAATAAGTAGAGAGAAGCTTTCTGAGAGATTGCTTTCCGATAATGACTTCATCACCCAGAGTTCCACCCTTCCCTTCTTGGTACAGTTTTATCACACTGTTGTCGTGGATTCTGCAAAGTTATATTTGGGAGCTCATTGAGGGCTCTGGTGAAAAAGGAAATATCCTGATTAAAACCGGAAAAAGCATTCTGAGAAACTGCATTGCCATGTTTGAATGCAACTCACAGAGTTACACGTTTCTCTTCAGTAATTAGTTTATTAACACAGTATTCTGGAAATCTGCATTAGATACTTCATAGCGCAATGAAGCTTACGGTGAAAAAGGAAATATTCTAAGATGAAAACTAGAAAGAAGCATTCTTAGAAACTTCTTGGTGATGTGCGAATCCATCTCACAGAGTTACACTTATGTGTCGTGGAGCAGTCCATTAACACTGTCTTTGAGGGAACTGAGAAGGGCTTCTTTGGATCGCATTGAGGCTGACGCTGATAAAGGAAATTTCATCAGTTCAAAACGTGAAAGAAGCTTTCTGACAAACTTCTCTCTGATCAGTGAGTTCATCTCACTGATTTACGACTTAGACCTCAGGAAGCAGTTGGCTAACACTCTTTTCGAGGGAACTACAAAGTGGTATTTGGGAGCCCCTGGGGGCCCATGGTGAAAAGGAAATATCCTCACATAAGAACTACAGAGAAGGTATCTGAGAGATTGCTTTCTGATGTGTGACTTCATCACACAGAGTTAAACCCTTCACTTCTTGGAACAGATTGCTGAAACTGTTGTCGTGGATTCTGCGAAGTGATATTTGGGAGCTCATAGGGACCCATGGTGAAAAAGGAAGTATCCTCATATAATAACTAGAGAGAAGCTTTCTGAGAGATTGCTTTCTGATTTGTTATTTCATCACACAGAGTTCCACCTTTCCCTTCTTGGAACATTTGCTAACACTGTTGTCGTGGATTCTGCAAAATGACATTTGGGAGCTCTTTGAGGGCTATGGTGAAAAAGGAAATATCCTCAGATTAAAACTGGAAAGAAGCCTTCTGAGAAACTGCATTGCCATGTGTGAATGCAACTCACAGTTACTCGTTTCTCTTCAGTGATCAGTTTGTTAACACAGTTTTCTGGAAATCTGCAATTAGATACTTCATAGCACAATGAAGCTTACGGTGACAAAGGAAATATCCTCAGATGAAAACTAGAAAGAAGCTTTCTGAGAAACTTCTTGGTGATGTGTGAATTCATCTCACAGAGTTACACTTATGTTTCGTGGAGCAGTGCATTAACACTGTCTTTGAGGAACCTGAGAAGGGCGTCTTTGGATCGCATTGAGGCCTATGCTGATAAAGGAAATGTCATTAGTTCAAAACGTGAAAGAAGCTTTCTGAGAAACTTCTTTCTGATCAGTGAATTCATCTCATAGACTTACACCTTAGACCTCAGGAAGCAGTTTGCTAACACTCTTTTCGGGGAAAGTGCAAAGTGATATTGACAGCCCATAGGGGCCCATGGGGAAAAAAGGAAATATCCTCACATAATAACTAGAGAGAAGCTTTCTGAGAGATTTCCTTATGATGTGTGACTTCATCACACAGAGTTCCACCCTTCCGTTCTTGGAACAGTTTGCTAACACTGTTGTCATGGATTCCGCAATGTGATATTTGGGATCCCATAGTGGCCCATGGCGAAAATGGAAGTATCCTCACATAAAAAGTAGAGAGGCTTTCTGAGAGATGTCTTTCGTATATGTGAATTCATCACACAGCTTTCCACCCATCCCTTCTAGGAACAGTTTGCTAACACTGTTTTCGTGCATTCTGAAAAGTGATATTTGGGAGCCCATAGGGACCCATGGTGAAAAAGGAAATATCCACACATAATAACTAGAGAGAAGCCTTTTGAGAGATTGATTTCTGATGTGTGACTTCATCACACAGAGTTCCACCCTTTCCTTCTTGGAACAGTTTGCTAACACTGTTGTCGTGGATTCTGCAACCTGATATTTGGGAGGTCATTGAGGGCTATGGTGAACAAGGAAATATCCTCAGCATAAAAATGGAAAGAAGCCTTCTGAGAAACTGCATTGCCATGTGTGAATGGAACTCACAGAGTTAGACGTTTCTCTTCAGTGATCAGTTTGTTAACACAGTTTTCTGGAAATCTGCAGTTAGATACTTCATAGCGCAATAAAGCTTACGGTGACAAAGGAAATTTCCTCAGATGAAAACTAGAAGGAAGCTTTCTTAGGAACTTCTTGGTGATGTGTGAATTCATCTCAAAGAGTTACACTTATGTATCGTGGAGCAGTCCATTAACACTGTCTTTGAGGAAACTGAGAAGTGTTTCTTTGGATCGCATTGAGGCCTACGCTGATAAAGGAAATTTCAACAGTTCAAAACGTGAAAGAAACTTTCTGAGAAACTTCTTTCTGATCAGTGAGTCCATCTCACAAATTTACACCTTAGACCTCAGGAAGCAGTTTGCTAACACTCTTTTCGTGGAAACTGCAAAGTGATATTTGGGAGCCCATAGGGAAACATGGTGAAAAAGGATATATCCTCACATAATAACTAGGGAGAAGCTTTCTGAGAGATTGCTTTCTGATGTGTGACTTCATCATACAGAGTTCGACCATTCTCTTCTTGGAACAGTTCGCTAACACTGTTGTCGTGGATTCTTCAAAGTGATATTTGGGAGCCCATAGGGGCCCATGGTGAAAAAGGAAGTATCCACACATAAAAATTAAAGAGAAGCTTTCTGAGAGATTGCTTTCCGATGTTTGACTTCATCACAGAGAGTTCCACCCTTCCCTTCTTGGAACACTTTGCGAATAGTGTTGTCGTGGTTTCCGCAAAGTGACATTTGGGAACTCATTGAGGGGTATGGTGAAAAAGGAAATATTATCAGCTTAAAAATGGAAACAAGCCTTCTGAGAAACTGCATTGTCATGTGTGAATGCAAATCACAGATTTACACGTTTCTCTTCAGTGATCAGTTTGTTAACACAGTTTTCTGGAACTCTGAAATTAGATACTTCATAGCGCAATAAAGCTTACGGTGACAAAGGAAATTTCCTCAGATGAAAACTAGAAAGAAGATTCCTTAGAAACTTCTTGGTGATGTGTGAATTCATCTCACAGAGTTACACTTATGTATCATGGAGCAGTCCATTAACACTGTCTTAGAGGAACCTGAGAAGGTCTTCTTTGGATCGCATTGAGGCCTACGCTCATAAAGGAAATTTCATCAGTTCAAAACATGAAAGAAGCTTTCTGAGAAACTTCTTTCTAATCAGTGAGTTCATCTCAAAGACTTACACCTTAGACCTCATGAAGCAGTTTGCTAACACTCTTTTCGTGGAAACTGCAAAGTGATATTTGGGAGCTCATTGAGGGCTATTTTGAAAAAGGAAATATCCTCAGATTAAAACTCGAAAGAAGCGTTCGGAGAAAGTGCATTGCCATGAGTGCATGTAACTCACAGAGTTACACGTTTCTCTTCAGCGATCAGTGTGTTAACACAGTTTTCTGGAAATCTGCAATTTGATACTTCATAGCGCAATGAAGCCTACGGTGAAAAAGGAAATATCCTCAGATGAAAAGTAGAAAGAAACGTTCTTGGAACTTCTTGGTGATGTGTGAATTCGTCTCACAGAGTTACACTTATGTTTCGTGGAGCAGTCCATTAACACTGTCTTTGAGGAACCTGAGAAGGGCTTCTTTGGATCGCATTGAGGCCTACGCTGATGAAGGAAGTTTCATCAGTTCAAAACGTGAAAGAATATTTCTGAGAAACTTCTTTCTGATCAGTGAGTTCATGTCACAGACTTACAACTTAAACCTCAGGAAGCAGTTTGCTCACACTCTTTTCGTGGAAATTGCAAAGTGATATTTGGGAGCCCATAGGGGCCCATGGTGAAAAAGGAGATATCCTCACATAATAACTAGAGAGAAGCTTTGTGAGAGATTGCTTTCTGATGTGTGACTTCATCACCCAGATTTCCACCGTTCCCTTCTTGGAACACTTTGATAACAGTGTTCTCGTGGATTCAGAAAAGTGATATTTGGGAGTTCATTGAGGGCTATGGTGAAAAAGGAGATATCCTCACGTAATAACTAGCGAGAAGCTTTCCGAGAGATTGCTTTCTGATGTGTGACTTCATCACACAGAGTTCCACCCTTCCCTTCTAGGAACAGTTTGCTAACACTGTTGTCGTGGATTATGTAAAGTGATATTTGGGAGCCCACAGGGGCCCATGGTGAAAAAGGAAGTATCCTCACATAATAACTATAGAGAAGCTTTCTGAGAGATTGCTTTCCGATATGTGACTTCATCAACCAGAGTTCCACCCTTCCCTTCTTGTAACAGTTTGCTAACACTGTTGTCGTGGATTCTGCAAAGTGATATTTGGGAGCCCATAGGGGCCCAGGGTGAAAAAGGAAGTATCCTCACATAAAAATTAGAGAAAAGCTTTTTGAGAGATTGTTTTGTGATGTGTGACTTCATCACACAGACTTCCACCCTTCCCTTCTTGGAACAGTGTGCTAACACTGTTGTACTGGATTATGAAGAGTCCTATTTGGGAGCCCATAGGGGCCCATGGTGAAAAAGGAAGTATCCTCACATAGAAACTAGAGAGAAACTTTCTAGAGATTGCTTTCTGATGTGTGACCTCATCACACAGATTTCCACCCTTCCCTTCTTGGAACAGTTTGATAACCCTGTTGTCGTAGATTCTGCAAAGTGATATTTAGGAGCTCATTGAGGGCTATGGTGAAAAAGGAAATATCCTCAGAATAAAACTGGAAAGAAGCCTTCTGAGAAAGTGCATTGCCATTTGTGAATGCAACTCACAGATTTACACTTCTCTCTTCAGTGATCAGTTTCGTAACACAGTTTTCTGGAAATCTGGAATTAGATACTTCATAGCACAATGAAGCTTCCGGTGACAAAGGAAATATCCTCAGATGAAAAGTAGAAAGAAGCTTTCTTTGAAACTTCTTGTTGATGTGTGAATTCATGTCACAGAGTTACACTTACGTTTCGTGGAGCAGTCCATTAACACTGTCTTGGAGGAACCTGAGAAGGGCTTCTTTGGATCGCATTGAGGCCTACGCAGATAATGGAAATTTCATCAGTTCAAAACGTGACAGAAGCTTTCTGAGGAACGTCTTTCTGATCAGTGAGTTCATCTCACAGACTTTCAACTTAGACCTCAGGCAACAGTTTGCTAACACTCTTTTCGTTGAAACTGCAAAGTGATATTTGGGATCCCATAGGGGCCACGGTGAAAAAGGAAATATCCTCACATGATAACTAGAGAGAAGCTTTCGGAGAGATTGCTTTCTGATGTGTGACTTTATCACACAGAGTTCCACCCTTCTCTTCTTGGAACAGTTTGCTAACACTGTTGTCGTGGATTCTGCAACGTGATATTTCGGAGCCCATAGGGGCCCACTGTGAAAAAGGAAGTATCCTCACATAAAAATAAGAGAGAAGCTTTCTGAGAGATTGCTTTCGGATATGCGAGTTCATCTCACAGAGTTCCACCCTACCCTTCTTGGAACAGTTGGTTAACACTGTTGTCGTGGATCCTGCAAAGTGATATTTGGGAACACATTGAGGGCTTTGGTGAAAAAGGATATATACTCAGATTAAACCTGGAAAGAAGCCTTCTGGGAAACTGCATTGCCATGTGTGAATGCAACTCACAGAGTTACACGTTTCTTTTCAGCGATCAGTTTGTTAACACAGTTTTCTGGAAATCTGCAATTAGATACTTCATATCGCAATGAAGCTTATGGTGAGAAATGAAATATCCTCACAAGAAAACTAGAAGGAAGCTTTCGTAGAAACTTCTTGGTGATGTGTGAATTCATCTTACAGGGTTACACTTAAGTTTCGTGGAGCAGTCCATTAACACTGTCTTTGAGGAGCCAGAGAAGTGCTTCTTTGGATCGCATTGAGGCCAACGCTGATAAAGGAAATTTCATCAGTTGAAAAAGTGTAAGAAGCTTTCTGAGAAACTTCTTTCGGATCAGTGAGCTCATCTCGCAGACTTACAACTTAGACCTCATTAAGCAGGTTGCTAACACTCTTATCGTGGAAAATGCAAAGTGATATTTGGGAGCCCTTAGGGGCAGATAGTGAAAAAGGAAATATCCTCACATAATAATTAGAGAGAAGCATTCTGGGAGATTTCTTTCTGATGTGTGACTTCATCATACAGAATTCCACCCTTCCCTTCTTGGAACAGTTTGCTAACACTGTTGTCGTGGATTCTGCAAAGTGATATTTGGGAGCTCATTGAGGGCTGTGAGAAACTGCATTGCCATTTGTGAATGCAACTCACCGAATTACACGTTTCTCATCAGTGATCAGTTTGTTAACACCGTTTTCTGGAAATCTACAATTAGATACTTAATAGCGCAATGAAGCTGACGGTGACAAAGGAAATATCCTCAGAAGAAAACTAGAAAGAAGGTTTCTTAGAAACTTCTTGGTGCTGTGTGAATTCATCTGACAGAGTTACACTTATGTTTCGTGGAGCAGTCCATTAACACTGTCTTTGAGGAGCCTGAGAAAGGCTTCTTTGGATCGCATTGAGGCCTACGCTGATAAAGGAAATTTCATCAGTTCAGAACGTGAAAGAAGCTTTCTGAGAAACTTCTTTCTGTTCAGTGAGTTCATTTCACAGACTTACTACGTAGACCTGAGGAAGCAGTTTGCTAACACTCTTTTCGTGGAAACTGCAAAGTGATATTTGGGAGCCCTTAGGGACCCATGGTTGAAAAGGAAATATCCTCACATAATAACTAGAGAGAAGCTTTCTGAGAGATTGCTTTCTGATGTGTAACTTGGACACACAGAGATCCACACTTCCCTCTTGGAACAGTTTGCTAACACTGTTTTCGTGGATTCTGCAAAGTGATATTTGGGAGCCCTTAGGGGCCCATGGTGAAAAAGGAAATATTCTTACATAATAACTAGAGGGAAGCTTTCTGAGAGATTGCTTTCTGATGTGTGACTTCATCACACAGAGTTCCTCCCATCCCTTCTTGGAACAGTTTGCTAACAATGTTGTCGTGGATACTGCAAAGTGATATTTAGGAGCTCATTGAGGGCTACGGTGAAAAAGGAAATAACCTGAGATTGAAACTGGAAAGAAGCCTTCTGTGAAGCTGCATTGCCGTGTGTGAAAGCAACTCACAGAGTTACACGTTTCTCTTCAGTGATCAGTTTGGTAACACAGTTTTCTGGAAATCTGCAATTAGATACTTCAGAGCGCAATGAAGCTTACGGTGACGAAGGAAATATCCTCCGATGAAAACTAGAACGAAGCTTTCTTAGAAACTTCTTGGTGATGTGTGAATTCATCTCACAGAGTTACACATATGTTTTGTACAACAGTCCATTAACACTGTCTTTGAGGAAAATGAGAAGGGCTTCTTTGCATCGCATTGAGGCCTACGCTTAGAAAGGAAATTTCATCACTTCAAAACGTCAAAGAAGCTTTCTGAGAAACTACTTTCTGATCAATGAATTCATCTCACAGACTTAGGAATTAGACCTCAGGAAGCAGATTGCTAACACTCTTGTCGTGGAACCTGCAAAGTGATATTTGGGAGCCCATAGTCGTCCATGGTGAAAAAGGAAATATCCCCACATAGTAACTAGAGAGAAGCTTTCTGAGAGATTGCTTTCTGATGTGTGACTTCATCACACAGGGTTCCAAACTTCCCTTCATGGAACAGTTTGCTAACACTGTTGTCGTGGATTCCGCAAAGCGATATTTGGGAGCTCACTGAAGGCAATGGTGAAAAAGGAAATATCCTGAGATTAAAAGTAGAAAGAAGCCTTCTGAGAAACTGCATTGCCATGTGTGAATGCAACTCATAGAGTTACACGTTTCACTTCAGTGATCAGTTTGTTAACACCGTTTTCTGGAAATCTGTAATGAGATACTTCATAGCGCAATGAAGCTTACGGTGACAACGGAAATATCCTCAGATGAATACTGGAAAGAAGCTTTCCTAGAAACTTCGTGGTGATGTGTGAATTCATCTCACAGAGGTACACTTATGTTTCGTGGAGCAGTCTATTAACACTGTCTTTGACGAACCTGAGAAGGGCTTCTTTGGATCGCATTGAGGCCTACGATGAAAAAGGAAATTTCCTCAGTTCAAAACGTGAAAGAAGCTTTTGAGAAACCTCTTTTTGATCAGTGAGTTCATCTCACAGACTTGCAACTTAGACCTCAGGAAGCAGTTTGCTAACACTATTTCGTGGAAACTGCAAAGTGATATTTTGTAGCCCTTAGGGGCCCATGGTGAAAAAGGAAATATCCTCACATAATAACTAGAGAGAAGCTATCTGAGAGATTGGTTTCCGATATGTGACTTCATCACACAGAGTCCCACCCTTCCCTTCTTGGAACAGTTTGCTAACACTGTTATCGTGGATTCTGCAAAGTGATATTAGGGAGCCCATAGGGGCCCACGGTGAAAAAGGAAGTATCCTCACATAAAAACTAGGGAGAAGCTTTCTGAGAGATGGTTTTCTGATGTGTGACCTCATCACACAGTGTTCCAGCCTTCCCTTCTTGGAACAGTTTGCTAAATCTGTTGTCGTGGATTGTGCAAAGTTATATTTGGGAGCTCATTGAGGCCTATGGTGGAAAAGGAAATATCCTCAGATTAAAAATGGAAAGAAGCTTTCTGAGAAACTGCATTGCCATGTCTGAATGCAACTCACAGAGATACACCTTTCTCTTCAGTGATCAGTTTGTTAACACAGTTTTCTGGAAGTATGCATTTAGATTCTTCATAGTGCAATGAACCTTATGGTGAGAAAGGAAATATCCTCAGATGAAAAGTAGAAAGAAGCTTTCTTAGAAACTTCTTGGTGATGTGTGGATTCATCTCACTGGGTTACACTTATGTTTCGTGGAGGAATCCATTAACAACGTCTTTGGCGAACCTGAGAAGGGCTTCTTTGGATCCCATTGAGTCCTAGGCTGATAAAGGAAATTTCATCATTTGAAAACGTGAAAGAAGCTTTTTGAGAAACTTCTTTCTGATCAGTGAGTTCATCTCACAGACTTACAACTTAGACCTCAGGAAACAGTTTGCTAACACTCTTCTCGTGGAAACTGCAAAATGATATTTGGGAGCCCCAAAGGGCCCATGGTGAAAAAGGAAATATCCTCACATAATAACTAGAGAGAAGGTTTCTGAGAGATTGCTTTCAGATGTGTGACTTCATCACACAGAGTTTCACACTTCCCTTTTTGGAACAGTTTGCTAACACTGTGGTCGTGGAGTCTGAGAAGTGATATTTCGGAACCCATAGGGGCCCATGGTGAGAAAAGAAATATCCTCACATAATAACTAGAGAGAAGCTTCCTGAGAGATTGCTTTCTGATGTGTGACTTCATCACACAGAGTTCCACCCTTCCCGTCTTGGAACACTTTGGTAACATTGTTGTCGTGGATTCTGCAAAGGGATATTTGGGAACTCATTGAGGGCTGTGGTGAAAAAGGAAATATCCTCAGATTAAAACTGGAAAGAAGCCTTCGGAGAAACTGCATTGCCATGTGTAAATGCAACTCAAAGATTTACACATTTCTCTTCAGTGATCAGTTTGTTAACACAGTTTTCTGGAAAACTGCAATTAGATTCTTGATAGTGCAATGAAGCTTACGGTGACAAAGGAAATATCCTCAGATGAAAACTAGAAGGAAGCTTTCTGAGAAACTTCTTGGTGATGTGTGAATTCATCCAACAGGGTTACACTCATGTTTCGTGGAGCAGTCCATTAACACTGTCTTTGAGAACCTGAAAAGGGCTTCCTTGGATCTCATTGACGCCTACGCTGACAAAGGAAATTTCATCAGTTCAAAATGTGAAAGAAGCTTTCTGAGAAACTTCTTTCTGATCCGTGAGTTCATCTCACAGACTTACAACTCAAACCTCAGGAAGCAGTTTGCTAACACTATTTTCGTGGAAAGTGCAAAGTGATATTTGGGAGGCCATATGGGCCCATGGTGTAAAAGGAAGTATCCTCACATCATAACTAGAGAGAAGCTTTCTGCAAGATTGCTTTCTGATGTGTGACTTCATCGCACAGAGTTCCACCCTTCCCTTCTTGAACAGTTTGATAACACTGTTGTCGTGGATTCTGCAAAGTGATATTTGGGAGCTCATTGAGGGCTATGGTGAAAAAGGATATATATTCTCAGATTAAAAGTGGAAAGAAGCCTTCTGAGAAACTGCCTTGCCATGTATAAATGTACCTCACAGAGTTACACGTTTCTTTTCAGTGATCAGGTTGTTAACACAGTTTTCTGGCAATCTGCAATTAGATACTTCATTGTGCAATGAAGCTTACGGTGACAAAGGAAATATCCTCAGATGAAAACTAGAAAGAAGCTTTCTTAGAAACTTCTTGGTGATGTGTCAATTCATCTCACAGAGTTACACTTACGTTTCGTGGAGCAGTCCGTTAACACTGTCTTTAAGGGACCTGAGAAGGGCTTCTTTGGATCGCATTGAGGCCTAAGCTGATAAAGAAAATTTCATCAGTTCAAAACGTGAAAGAAGCTTTCTGAGAATCTTCTTTCCGATCAGTGAGTTCATCTCACAGACTTACAACTTAGACCCCAGTAAGCCTTTTGCTAACACTAGTTTCGTGGAAACTGCAACGTGATAATTGGGAGCCCATAGAGGTCCAAGTGAAAAAGGAAGTATCCTCACATAAAAACTAGAGAGAAGCTTTCTGAGAGATTGTTTTCTGACTTGTGACTTCATCACACAGATTTCCACACTTCCCTTTTTGGAACAGTTTGCTAACACTGTTGTCGTGGATTCTGCAAAGTGATATTTGGGAGCCCATAGGGGCCCAGGGTGAAAAAGGAAGTATCCTCACATAAAAACTGGAGAGAAGCTTTCTGAGAGATTGCTTTCTGATGTGTGACTTCATCACACAGAGTTCCGCCCTTCCCTGCTTGGAACAGTTTGCTAACACTGTTGTCGTGGATTCTGCAAAGTGATATTTGGGAGCTCCTTCAGGGCTATGGTGAAAAAGGAAATATCCTCAGATTAAAACTGGAAAGAAGCCTTCTGATTAACGGCACTGCCATGTGTGAATGTCACTCACAGTGTTACACGTCTCTCTTCAGTGATCAGTTTGTTAACACAGTTTTCTGAAAATCTGCAATTAGATACTTCATAGCGCAATGTAGCTTACGGTGACAAAGGAAATATCCTCAGATGAAAACTAGAAATAATCTTTCTTAGAAACTTCTAGGTGATGTGAGAATTCATCTCACATAGTTACACTTCTGTTTCGTGGAGCAGTCCATTAACACTGTGTTTGAGGAACCTGAGAAGGGCTTCTTTGGATCCCATTGAGGCCGACACTGATAAAGGAAATTTCCTCAGTTCAAAACGTGAAAGAAGCTTTCTGAGAAACTTCTTTCTGATCAGTGAGTTCATCTCACAGACTTACAACTTAGACCTCAAGAAGCAATTTGCTAACACTCTTTTCGTGGAAACTGCAAAGTGATATTTGGGAGCCCATAGGGGCCCATGGTGAAAAAGGAAATATCCTCACATAAAAACTAGAGAGAAGCTTTGTGAGAGATTGCTTTCTGATATGTGACTTCATCACACAGAGTTACACCCTTCCCTTCTTATAACAGTTTGCTAACTCTGTTGTGGTGGATTCTGCAAGGTGATATTTGGGAGCCCATAGGGGCCCATAGTGAAAAAGGAAGTATCCTCATATAATAACTACAGAGAAGCTTTCTGAAGGATTGCTGTCCAATATGTGACTTCACCACACAGAGTTGCACCCTTCCCTTCTTGGAACAGTTTGCTAACAATGTTGTCGTGGAATCTGCAAAGTGATATTTGGGAGCCCATAGGGGCCCAAGGTGAAAAAGCAAGTATCCTCAAATAAAAACTAGAGAGCAGCTTTCTGAGTCATTGCTGTCGGATATGTGACTTCATCAAACAAAGTTCCACCCTTCCCTTCTTGTCACAGTTTGCTAACACTGCTGTCGTGGATTCTGCAAAGTGATATTTGTTAGCCCATAGGGGCCCACGGTCAAAAATGAAGTATCCTCACATAAAAACTAGAGAGAAGCTTTTTGAGATATTGCTTTCTGATATGTGACTTCATCACACAGAGTTCCACCCTCCCATCTTGGAACAGTTTGCTAAAACTGTTTTCATGGATTCTTCAAAGTGATATTTGGGAGCTCATTGAGGGCTATGATGAAAAAGGAAATATCCTCAGATTAAAAGTGGAAAGAAACCTTCTGAGAAACTGCATTGCCATGTGTGAATGCAATTGACAGAGTTAAACGTTTCTCTTCAGTGATCAGTTTGTTAACACAGTTTTCTGGAAATCTGCAATTAGATACTTCATAGCACAATGAAGCTTACGGTGACAAAGAAAATATTCTCAGATGAAAACTAGAAAGAAGCTTTACTAGAAACTTCTTGGCGATGTCTGAATTCATCTCACAGAGTTACACTTATGTTTCGTGGAGCAGTCCATTAACACTGTCTTTGAGCAACCTGAGAAGGGCTTCTTTGGATCGCATTGAGGCCTACGCTGATAAAGGAAATTTCATCAGTTCAAAACGTGAAAGAACCTTTCTGAGAAACTTCTTTCTGATTAGTGAGTTCATGTCACAGACCTACATCTTAGACCTCAGGAAGCAGTTTCCTAACACTCTTTTCCGGAAACTGCAACGGGATATTTGGGAGCCAAGAGGGCCCAGGGTGAAAAAGGAAGTATCCTCAAATAAAAACCAGAGAGAAGCTTTCTGTGAGATTGCTTTCTTGTGTGTGACTTCATCAAACAGAATTCCAACCTTCCCTTCTTGGAACATTTTGCTAACACTGTTGTGGTGGATTCTGCAAAGTGATATTTGGGAGCTCATTGAGGGCTATGGTGAAAAAGGAAATCTCCTCAGATTAAAACTGGAAAGAAGCCTTCTGAGAAACTGCATTGCCATGTGTGAATGCAACTCACAGAGTTACACGTTTCTCTTCAGTGACCAGTTTGTTAACAAGTTTTCTGGAAATCTGCAGTTAGATGATTCATAGCGTAATGAAGCTTACGGTTACAAAGGAAATATCCTCAGATGAAAACTAGAAAGAAGCTTTCTTAGAAACTTCTTGGTGATGTGTGAATTCATCTCACACAGTTACACTTATGTTTCGTGGAGCAGTCCATTAACACTGTCTTTGAGGAAACTGAGAAGGGCTTCTTTGGATCCCATTGAGGCCTACGCTGATAAAGGAAATTTCATCAGTTCGCAACGTGAAAGAAGCTTTCTGAGAAACTTCTCTCTGATCACTGAGTTCATCTCACAGGCTTGCAACTTAGACCTCAGGAAGCAGTTTGCTAACAGTCTTTTCGTGGAAACTGCAAAGTGATATTTGGGTGCCCCTAGGGGCCCATGGTGAAAAAGGAAATATCCTCACACAAGAACTCGATAGAAGTTTTCTGAGAGCTTGCTTTCTGATGTATGCGTTCATCACAGAGAGTTCCACCCTCCCTTCTTGGAACAGTTTGCTAACACTGTTTTCGTGGATTCTGCAAAGTGATATTTGGGAGCTCATTGAGAGCTATGGTGAAAAAGGAAATATCCTCAGATTAAAACTGGAAAGAAGCCTTCTGAGAAAGTGCATTGCCGTGTGTGAATGCAACTCACAGAGTTACAAGTTTCTCTTCAGTGATCAATTTGTTAACACAGTTTTCTGGAAATCTGCAATTAGATACTTCATAGCGCAATGAAGCTTACGGGGACAAAGGAAATATCCTCAGATGAAAACCAGAAAGAATCTTTCTTAGAAACTTCTTGGTGATGTGTGAATTCAACTCAGAGAGTTACACTTTTGTTTCGTGGAGCAGTCCGTTAACACTGTCTTTGGGGAACCTGAGCAGAGCTTCTTTGGATCGCATTGAGGCCTACGCTAATAAAGGAAATTTCATCAGTTCAAAACGTGAAAGAAGCTTTCTGAGATACTCCTTTCTGATCAGTGAGTGCATCTCACAGAATTACAACTTAGACCTCAGGAAGCAGTTTGCTAACACTATTTTCGTCGAAACTGCAAAGTGATATTTGGGCGCCCATTGGGACCCATGCTGAAAAAGGAAATATCCTCACATAATAACTAGAGAGAAACTTTCTGAGAGATTGCTTTCTGATATGTGACTTCATCACACAGAGTTTAACCCTTCCCTTCTTGGAACAGTTTCCTAACACTGTTGTCGAGGATTCTGCAAAGAGATATTTGGGAGCCGATAGGGGCCCAGGGTGAAAAAGGAAATATAGTCACATAAAAACTAGAGAGAAGCTTTCTGAGAGATTGCTTTTGGATATGTGACTTCATCACACAGAGTTCCACCCTTCCTTTCTTGGAGCAGTTTGCTAACACTGTTGGTGTGGATTCTGCAAAGTGATATTTGGGAGCCCATTGAGGCCTAAGGTGAAAAATCATATATCCCCAGATTAAAACTGGAAAGAAGCCTTCTGAGAAACTGCATTGCCATGTGTGAATGCAACTCACAGAGTTACACGTTTCTCTTCAGTGATCAGTTTGTTAACACAGTTTTCTGGAAATCTGCAATTAGATACTTCATAGCGCAATGAAGCTTACATTGACAAAGGAAATATTCTCAGATGAATACTAGGTAGAAGCGTTCTGAGAAACTTTCAGCGTTCTGAGAAGCTTTCTGAGAAACTACTTTCTTATCAGTGAGTTCATCTCACAGACTTACACCTTTGACCTCAGGAAACAGTTTGCTTACCCTCTCTTCGTGGAAACTGAAAAGTGATATTTGGGAGCCCATAGGGCCCCATGATGAAAAGGAAATATCCTCACATATTAAATAGAGAGAAGCTTTCTGAGAGATTAGTTTCTGATGTGTGACTTCATCACACAGAGATCCACCCTTCCCTTCTTGGAACAGTTTACTAACACTCTTTCTTTTTTTGTTTGGTTTGTTTTATTTCTTTTTGTCTTTTTGTTTTGTTTTGTTTTTTGTTTTTTTTAATTATACTTTAAGTTCTAGGGTACATGTGCATAACGTGCAGGTTTGTTACATATGTATTCTTATGCCATGTTGGTGTGCTGCACCCATCAACTCGTCAGCACCCATCAATTCATCATTTATATCATGTATAACTCCCCAATGAATCCCTCCCTCCTCCCCCCTCCCCATGATAGGCCCCAGTGTGTGATGATCACCTTCCCGAGTCCAAGTGATCTCATTGTTCAGTTCCCACCTATGAGTGAGAACATGCGGTGTTTGGTTTTCTCTTCTTGTGATAATTTGCTAAGAATGATGGTTTCCAGCTGCATCCATGTCTCTACAAAGGACGCAAAGTCATCCTTTTTTATGGCTGCATAGTATTCCATGGTGTATATGTGCCACATTTTCTTAATCCAGTCTGTCACAGATGGACATTTGGGTTGATACCAAGTCTTTGCTATTGTGAATAGTGCCGCAATAAACATACGTGTGCATGTGTCTTTGTAGTAGAATAATTTCTAATCCTTTGGGTATATACCCAGTAGTGGGATGGCTGGGTCATATGGTACATCTAGTTCTAGATCCTTGAGGAATTGCCATACTGTTTTCCATAATGGTTGAACTAGATTACAATCCCTTCAACAGTGTAAAAGCGTTCCTATTTCTCCACATCCTCTCCAACACCTGTTGTTTCCTGACTTCTTAATGATTGCCATTCTAACTGGTGTGACATGGTATCTCATTGTGGTTTTGATTTGCATTTCTCTGATGGCGAGTGATGATGAGCATTTTTTCATGTGTCTGTTGGCTGTATGAATGTCTTCTTTTGAGAAATGTCTGTTCATATCCTTTGCCCACTTTTTGATGGGGTTGTTTGCTTTTTTCTTGTATATTTGTTTGAGTTCTTTGTAGGTTCTGGATATTAGCCCTTTGTCAGATGAGTAGGTTGCAAAAATTTTCTCCCATTCTGTAGGTTGCCTATTCACTCTGATGGTAGTTTCTTTTGCTGTGCAAAAGCTCTTTAGTTTAATTAGATCCCATTTGTCAATTTTGGCTTTTGCTGCCGTTGCTTTTGGTGTTTTAGACATGAAGTGCTTGCCCATGCCTATGTCCTGAATGGTACTACCTAGATTTTCTTCTAGGGTTTTTATGGTATTAGGTCTAACATTTAAGTCTCTAATCCATCTTGAATTAATCTTCGTATAAGGGGTAAGGAAAGGATCCAGTTTCAGCTTTCTACTTATGGCTAGCCAATTTTCCCAGCACCATTTATTAAATAGGGAATCCTTTCCCCATTTCTTGTTTCTCTCAGGTTTGTCAAAGATCAGATGGCTGTAGATGTGTGGTATTATTTCTGAGGACTCTGTTCTGTTCCATTGGTCTATATCTCTGTTTTGGTACCAGTACCATGCTGTTTTGGTTACTGTAGCCTTGTAGTGTAGTTTGAAGTCAGGTAGCGTGACACCTCCAGCTTTGTCTTTTTGACTTGGGATTGTCTTGGCAATGCGGGCTCTTTTTTGGTTCCATATGAACTTTAAAGCAGTTTTTTCCAATTCTGTGAAGAAACTCATTGGTAGCTTGATGGGGATGGCATTGAATCTATAAATAACCTTGAGCAGTATGGCCATTTTCACGATATTGATTCTTCCTAATCATGGGCATGGTATGTTCTTCCATTTGTTTGTGTCCTCTTTGATTTCACTGAGCAGTGGTTTGTAGTTCTCCTTGAAGAGGTCCTTTACATCCCTTGTAAGTTGGATTCCTAGGTATTTGATTCTCTTTCAAGCAATTGTGAATGGAAGTTCATTCCTGATTTGGCTCTCTGCTTGTCTGTTACTGGTGTATAAGAATGCTTGTGATTTTTGCACATTAATTTTGTATCCTGAGACTTTGCTGAATTTGCTTATCAGCTTAAGGAGATTTTGGGTTGAGACAATGGGGTTTTCTAAATATACAATCATGTCATCTGCAAACAGGAACAATTTGACTTCTTCTTTTCCTAACTGGATACCCTTGATTTCTTTCTCTTGCCTGATTGCCCTAGCCAGAACTTCCAAGACTATGTTGAATAGGAGTGGTGAGAGAGGTCATCCCTGTCTTGTGCCCGTTTTCAAAGGGAATTTTTCCTGTTTTTGCCCATTCAGAATGATATTAGTTGTGGGTTTGTCTTAAATAGCTCTTATTATTTTGAGGTACGTTCCATCAATACCGAATTTATTGAGCGTTTTTAGCATGAAGGGCTGTTGAATTTTCTCAAAAGCCTTTTCTGCATCTATTGAGATAATCATGTGGTTCTTGTCTTTGGTTCTGTTTATATACTGGATTACGTTTATTGATTTGCGAATGTTGAACCAGCCTTGCATCCCGGGGATGAAGCCCACTTGATCATGGTGGATAAGCTTTCTGATGTGCTGCTGAATCCGGTTTGCCAGTATTTTATTGAGAATTTTTGCATCGATGTTCATCAGGGATATAGGTCTAAAATTCTCTTTTTTTCTTGTGTCTCTGCCAGGCTTTGGTATCAGGATGATGTTGGCCTCATAAAATGAGTTCGGGAGGATTCCCTCTTTTTCTATTGCTTGGAATAGTTTCAGAAGGAATGGTACCAGCTCCTCCTTGTACCTCTGGTAGAATTCAGCTGTGAATCCATCTGGTCCTGGACTTTTTTTGGTGGGTAGGCTATTAATTGTTGCCTCAAATTCAGAGTCTGCTATTGGTCTATTCAGGGATTCCACTTCTTCCTGGTTTAGCCTTGGGAGAGTGTAAGTGTCCAGGAAATTATCCATTTCTTCTAGATTTTCTAGTTGATTTGCGTAAAGGCGTTTATAGTATTCTCTGATGGTTGTTTGTATTTCTGTGGTGTCGGTGGTGATATCCCCTTTATCATTTTTTATTGCGTCTATTTGATTCCTTTCTCTTTTCTTCTTTATTAGTCTTGCTAGCGGTCTGTCAATTTTGTTGATCTTTTCAAAAAACCAACTCCTGGATTCATTGATTTTTTGGAGGGTTTTTTGTGTCTCTATCTCCTTCAGTTCTGCTCTGATCTTAGTTATTTCTTGACTTCTGCTAGCTTTTGAATGTGTTTGCTCTTGCCTCTCTACTTCTTTTCATTGTGATGTTAGAGTGTCAATTTTAGATCTTTCCTGCTTTCCCTTGTGGGCATTTAGTGCTATAAATTTCCCTCTACACACTGCTTTAAATGTGTCCCAGAGATTCTGGTATGTTGTATCTTTGTTCTCATGGTTTCAAAGAACATCTTTATTTCTGCTTTCATTTCGTTCTGTACCCAGTAGTCATTCAGGAGCAGGTTGTTCAGTTTCCATGCAGCTGAGTGGTTTTGATTGAGTTTCTTAGTCCTGAGTTCTAGTTTGATTGCACTGTGGTCTGAGAGACAGTTTGTTATAATTTCTGTTCTTTTACATTTGCTGAGGAGTGCTTTACTTCCAATTATGTGGTCAATTTTGGAATAAGTGCGATGTGGTGGTGAGAAGAATGTATATTCTGTTGATTTGGGGTGGAGAGTTCTATAGATGTCTATTAGGTCCGCTTCGTGCAGAGATGAGTTCAATTCCTGGATATCCTTGTTAACTTTCTGTCTGGTTGATCTGTCTAATGTTGACAGTGGAGTGTTGAAGTCTCCCATTATTATTGTATGGGAGTCTAAGACTCTTTGTAAGTCTCCAAGGACTTGCTTTATGAATCTGGGTGCTCCTGTACTGGGTGCATATATATTTAGGAAGGTTAGCTCTTCCTGTTGAATTGATCCCTTTACCATTATGTAATGGCCTTTTTGTCTCTTTTGATCTTTGATGGTTTAAAGTCTGTTTTATCAGAGACTAGGATTGCAACCCCTGCTTTTTTTTGTTCTCCATTTGCATGGTAAATCTTCCTCCATCCCTTTATTTTGAGCCTATGTATGTCTCTGCATGTGAGATGGTTTTCCTGAATTATCCTCACATAATAACTAGAGAGAAGCTTTTTGAGAGATTGTTTTCTGATGTGTGACTTCATCACACAGAGTTCCACCCTTCCCTTCTTGGAACAGTTTGCTAACACTGTTGTCGTGGATTCTGCAAAGTGATATTTGGGAGCTCATTGAGGGCTGTGGTGAAAAAGGAAATATCCTCAGATTAAACCTGGAAAAAGCCTTCTGAGAAACTGCATTGCCATGTGTGAATGCAACTCACAGAGTTACACGTTTCTCTTCAGTGATCAGTTTGTTAACACAGTTTTCTGGAAATCTGCAATTATATACTTCATAGCGCATTGAAGCTTACGTTGACAAAGGAAATATCCTCAGATGAAAACTAGAAAGAAGCTTTCTGAGAAACTTCGTGGTGACGTGTGAATTCATCTCAAAGAGTTACACTTATGTTTCGTGGAAGAGTTCATTAACACTGTCTTTGAGACATCTGAGAAGAGCTTCTTTGAATCAAATTGAGCCCTACGCTGATAAAGGACATTTCATCAGTTCAAAACGCGAAAGAAGCTTTCTGAGAAACTTCTTTTTCATCAGTGAGTTCGTCTCACCGACTTACAACTTAGTCCTCAGGAAGCAGTTTCCTAACACTCTTTTCGTGGAAACTGCAGAGTGATATTTGGGAGCCCATAGGGGCCCATGGTGAAAAAGGAATTATCCTCACATAAAAACTAGAGAGAATCTTTCTGAGAGATAGAATTCGGATATGTGACTTCATCACACAGAGTTCCACCCTTCCCGTCTTGGAACAGTTTGCGAACACTGTTGTCGTGGATTCTGCAAAGTGATATTTAGGAGCTCATTGAGGGCTATGGTGAAAAAGGAAATATCCTCAGATTAAAACTGGAAAGAAGCCTTCTGAGAATGTGCATTGCCATGTGTGAATGCAACTCACAGAGTGACACGTTTCTCTTCAGTGATCAGTTTGTTAACACAGTTTTCTGGAAATCTGGAATTAGATACTTCATATCGCAATGAAGCTTACGGTGACAAAAGAAATATCCTCAGATGAAAACTAGAAAGAACCTTTCTGAGAAACTTCTTGGTGATGTCTGAATTCATCTCACAGAGTTATACTTATGTTTCGTGGAGCAGTCCATTAACACTGTCTTTGAGGAACCAGAGAAGGGTTTCTTTGGTTCGCATTGAGGTCTACGATGATAATGGAAATTTCATCAGTTCAAAACGTGAAAGAAGCTTTCTGAGAAACTTCTTTCTGATCAGTGAGTTCATCTCACAGACTTTCAACTTAGAAATCAGGAAACAGTTTGCTAACAATCTTTTCATAGAAATTGCACAGTGATATTTGGGAGCCCTTAGGGGCCCATGGTGAAAAAGTAATTATCCTCACCTAATAACTAGAGAGAAGCTTTCTGAGAGATTGCTTTCTGATGTGTGACTTCATCACACAGCGTTCCATCCTTCCAGTGTTTGAACAGTTTGGTAACACTGTTGTCGTGCATTCTGCAAAGTGATATTTGGTAGCCCTTTGGGGCCCATGGTGAAAACGGAAGTATCCTCACATAAAAACTAGAGAGAAGCTTTCTGAGAGATTGCTTTCGCATGTGTGAATTCATCACACAGAGTTCCACCCTACCCTTCTTGGAACAGTTTTGATAACACTGTTGTCGTGGATTCTGCAAACTGATATTTTGGAACTGATTGAGGGCTATGGTGAAAAAGGAAATATCCTCAGATTAAAACTGGATAGAAGTCTTCTGAGAAACTGCATTGCCATGTGTGAATGCACTCACAGAGTTACACGTTTCTCTTCAGTGATCAGTTTGTTAAAACAGTTTTCTGCAAATCTGCAATTAGATGCTTCATCGTGCAATGAAGCTTACGGTGACAAGGGAAATATCCACAGATGAAACTAGAAAGATGCTTTCTGAGAGTCTTCTTGGTGATGTGTGAAATCATCTCACAGAGTTACACTTATGTTTCGTGGAGCAGTCTGTTAACACTGTCTTTAAGGAACCTGACAAGGGCTTCTTTGGATCGCATTGACGCCTACGCTGATAGACGAAAATTCATCAGTTGAAAACGTTAAAGAAGCTTTCTGAGAATCTTCTTTCTGATCAGTAAGTTCACCTCACAGACTTACAACTTACACCTCAGGAAACAGTTTGCTAACAATATTTTCGTGGAAACTGCAAAGTGATATTAGGGAGCCAATAGGCGCTAATGGTGGAAAAGGAAATATCCTCACATAATAACTAGAGAGAAGATTTCTGAGACATTGCAATCTGATGTGTGACCTCATCACACAGAGTTCCACCCTTCCCTTTTGGAACAGTTTGCTAACACTGTTGTCGTGGATTCTGCAAAGCGATATTTGGAAGCCCATAGGGGACCAGGGTGAAAAAGGAAGTATCCTCACATAAAAATTAGAGAGAAGCTTTCTCAGAGATTTCTTTCTGATGTGTGACTTCATCACACATAGTTCCACCCTTCCCTTCTTGGAAGAGTTTTCTAACACTGTTGTCGTGGATTCTGAAAAGTGCTATTTGGGAGCCCTCAGGGGCCCATGCTGAGAAAGGAAGTATCCTCACATAAAAACTAGAGAGAAGCTTTCTGAGAGATTGTTTTCTGATGTGTGACCTCATCACACACAGTTCCACCCTTCCCTTCTTGGAACAGTTTGCTAACACTGTTGTCGTGGATTCTGCAAAGTGATATTTGGGAGAACTTAGGGGCCCATGGTGAAAAAGGAAGTATCCTCACATAATAACTAGAGAGAAGCTTTTTGAGAGATTGCTTTCTGATGTGTGACTTCATCACACAGAGTTTCACCCTTCCCTTCTTGGAACAGTTTGCTAAGACTGTTGTCGTGGATTCTGCAATGTGATATTTGGGAGAACTTAGGGGCCCATGGTGAAAAAGGAAGAATCCTCGCATAAAAGGTAGAGAGTAGCTTTCTGAGAGATTGCTTTCTGGTATGTGACTTCATCACACAGAGTTCCACACTTCCCTTCTCGGAAGAGTTTGATAACATTGTTGTCGTGGATTCTGCAAAGTGATATTGGAGAGCTCATTGAGGGCTATGGTGAAAAAGGAAATATCGTCACATAAAAACTAGAGAGAAGCTTCCTGGGAGATTCCTTTCTTACGTGTGACTTCATCACAGAGAGTTCCTCCCTTCCCTTCTTGGAAGAGATTGGTAACACTGTTGTCGTGGATTTTGCAAAGTGATATTTGGGAGCTCATGAGGGCTATGGTGAAAAAGGAAATATCCTCTGATGAAAACTAGAAAGAAGCTTTCTTTGAAACTGCTTGGTAATGTGTGAATTCATCCCTCAGAGTCACACTTACATATCTTGGAACAGTCCATTAACACTGTCTTTGAGGAACCTGAAAAGGGTTTCTTTGGATCGCATTGAGGCCTACGCTGATAAAGGAAATTTCATCACATTAAAACACGAAAGAAGCTTTCTGAGAAACTTCTTTCTGATCAGTGAGTTCATCTCACAGACTTACAGCTTAGTCCTCAGGAAGCAGATTGCTAACATTCTTTTCGTGGAAACTGCAAAATGATATTTGGGAGCCCATAGGGGGCCAAGGTGCAAAAGGAAATATCCTCATATAATAACTAGAAAGAAGCTTTCTGAGAGATTGCTTTCTGATGTGTGACTTCATGACACAGAGATCCACCCTTGCCTTCTTGGAAGAGTTTGCTAACACTGTTGTCGTGGAATCAGCAAAGTGATATATTTGAGCTCATTGAGGGCAATGGTGAAAAAGGAAATATCCTCAGATTAAAACTGGAAAGAAGCCTCCTGAGAAACCGCATTGCCATGTGTGAATGCAACTCACAGCGTTACAGGTTTCTCTTCAGTGATCAGTTTGTTAACACAGTTTTCTGGAAATCTGGAATTAGATACTTCATAGCAGAATGAAGCTTACTTTGACAAAGGAAATATCCTCAGATGAAAACTAGAAATAAGCTTTCTGAGAAACTTCTTGTTGATGTGTGAAATCATCTCACAGAGCTACAATTATGTTTCGTGGAACAGTCCATTAGCACTGTCGTTGAGAAATCTGAGAAGGGCTTCTTTGGATCGCATTGAGGCCTACACAGCTCAAGGAAAATTCATCAGTTCAAAACGTGAAAGAAACTTTCTGAGAAATTACTTTCTGAAGAGTGAGTTCATTAAACAGACTTACAACTTAGACCTCAGGAAGCAGTGTGCAAACACTATTTTCGTGGAAACTGCAAAGTGATATTTGGGAGCCAAAAAGGGGCAATGATGAAATAGGAAATATCCTTACATAATAACTAGAGAGAAGCCTTCTGAGAGATTGCTTTCTGATGTGTGACTTCATCACACAGAGTTCCACCCTTCCCTTCTTGGAACAGATTGCTAACCCTGTTGTCGTGGATTCTGCAAAGTGATATTTGGGAGCCCATACGGGCCGATGGTGAAAAAGCAAGTATCCTCACATAATAAGCAGAGAGAAGCTTTCTGAGAGATTGCTTTCTGAAATGTGACTTCATCACAAAGAGTTCCAGCCTTCCCTTCTTGGAACAGTTTGTTAACACTGTTGTCGTGGTTTCTGCAAGGTGATATTTGGGAGCTCATTGAGGGCTATGGTGAAAAGGAAATATCCTCAGATTAAACCTGGAAGGAAGCCTTCTGAGAAAGTGGATTGCCATGTGTGAATGCAGCTCACAGCGTTACACGTTTCTCTTCAGTGATCAGTTTGTTAACACAGTTTGCTGGAAATCTGCAATGAGATACTTCATAGCGCAATGAAGCTTACGGTAACAAAGGAAATATCCTCAGATGAAAACTAGAAAGAAGCTTTCCTAGAAACTTCTTGGTGATGTGTGAATTCATCTCACAGAGTTACACTGATGGTTCGTGGAGCAGTCCATTAACACTGTCTTTGAGGAAACTGAGAAGGGTTTCCTTGGATCGCATTGAGGCCTACAATGATAAAGGAAATTTCATCAGTTCAAAACGTGAAAGCAGCTTTCTGAGAAACTTCTTTCGGATCAGTGAGTTCATCTCACAGACTTACAACTTAGACTTCAGGAAGCACTTTGCTAATACTCTTTTCGTGGAAACTGCAAAGTGATATTTGGGCGCCCATAGGGGCCCATGGTGAAAAAGGAAATATCCTCACATAATAATTAGAGAGAAGCTTTCTGAGAGATTGCTTTCTGATGTGTGACTTCATCACAGAGAGTTCCACCCTTTCCTTCTTGCAGCAGTTTGCTAACACTGTTGTCTTGGATGCTGCAAAGTGATTTTTGGGAGCCCATAGTGGTCCATGGTGAAACAGGAAGTATCCTCACATAATAACTAGAGAGAAGCTTTCTGAGAAATTGCTTTAGGATATATGACTTCATTACACAGAGTTCCACCCTTTCCTTCTTGCAGCAGTACGCTAACACTGTTGTCATGGATTCTGCAAAGTGATATTTGGGAGCTCATTTAGGCCTATGGTGAAAAAGGAAATGTCCTCAGATTAAAACTGGAAAGAAGAATTCTGAGAAACTGCATTGCCATGTGTGAATGCAACTCACAGAGTTACACGTTTTTCTTTCATGGTCAGTTTGTTAACACAGTTCTCTGGAAATCTGCAAAGAGATACTTCATAGCACAATGAAGCTTACGGTGACAACGGAAATATCCTCAGATGAAAACTAGAAAGAAACTTTCTGAGAAACTTCTTTGTGATATGTGAATTCATCTCACAGAGTTACACTTACTTTTCGTGGAGCAGTCCATTAACACTGTCTTTGAGGAACCTGAGAAGGGTTTCTTTGGATCGTATTGACGCCTATGCAGATAAAGGAAATTTCATCAGTTCAAAAGGTGAAAGAAGCTTTCTGAGAAACTTCTTTCTGATCAGTGAGTTCATCTCGCAGAGTTACAACTTAGACCTCAGGAAGCAGTTTGCTAACACTCTTTTTGAGGAAACTGCAAAGTGATATTTGGGAGCCCGTAGTGGCCCATGGTGAAAAAGGAAATATCCTCACATAATAACTAGAGTGAAGTTTTCTGAGATACTGCTTTCGATGTGTGACTTCCTCACATGGAGTTCCACCCTTCCTTTCTTGGAACAGTTTGCTAACACTACTGTCGTGGATTCTGCAAAGGGATATTTGGGAGCCCATAGGGGCCCATGCTGGAAAAGGAAGTATCCTCACATAACACCTAGAGAGAAGCTTTCTGAGAGATTGCTTTCTGATGTGTGACTTCATCACACAGAGTTCCAGACTTCCCTTCTTGGAACAGTTTGCTAACACTGTTGTTGTGGATTCTGCAAAGTGATATTTCGGAGCTCATTGAGGGCGATGGTGACAAAGGAAATATCCTCAGATTAAAAGTGGAAAGAAGCCTTCTGAGAAACTACATTGCCATGTGTGAATGCAACTGACAGAGTTACACGTTTCCTTTCAGTGATCAGTTTGTTGACACAGTTTTCTGCAAATCTGCAATGAGATACTTCATAGCGCAATGAAGCTTACGAAGACAAAAGAAATATCCTCAAATGAAAGACAGAAAGAAGCTTTCGTAGAAACTTCTTGGTGACGTGTGAATTCATCTCACAGAGTTACACTTATGTTTCATGGAGCAGACCATTAACACTGTCTTTGAGGAAACTGAGAAGGGCTTGTTTAGATCGCATTGAGGCCTATGCTGATAGAGGAAATTTCATCAGTTCAAAACTTGAAAGAATCTTTCTGAGGAACTTCTTTCTGATCAGTGAGTTCATCTCACAGACTTACAACTTAGACCTCAGGAAGCAGTGTGCTAACACTCTTTTCGTGGAAACTGCAAAGTGATATTGGGGAGCCCATGGGGCCCATGGTGAAAAAGGAAGTATCCTCACATAGAAACTAGAGAGAAGCTTTCTGAGAGATTGCTTTCTGATGTGTGACTTCATCACACAGAGTTCCACACTTCCATTCTTGGAACAGTTTGCTAATCCTGTTGTCGTGGATTCTGCAAAGTGACATTTGGGAGCCCCTAGGGTCCCATGGTGAAATAAGAAGTATCCTCATATACAAACTAGAGAGAAGCTTTCTGAGAGATTGCTGTGATGTGTGAATTCATCACACAGATTTCCACACTTCCCTTCTTGGAACACTTTGCTAACACTGTTGTCGTGGATTCTGCAAAGTGATATTTGGGATCTCATTGAGGGCTATGGTGAAAAAGGAAATTTCCTCAGGTTAAAACTGGAAAGGAGCCTTCTGAGAAACTGCATTGCCCTCTGCGAATTTACCTCACAGAGTTACACTTTTCTCTTCACTGATCAGTTTGTTAACACAGTTTTCTGGAAATCTGCAATTAGATACTTCATAGCGCAAAGAAGCTTAAGGTGAAAAAGGAAATATCCTCAGATGAAAACTAGAAAGAAGCTTTCTTAGAAACATCTTGGTGATGTGTGAACTCATCTCACAGAGTTACACTTATGTTTCATGGAGCAATCCATTAACACTGTCTTTGAGGTACCTGAGAAGGGCTTCTTTGGATCACATTGAGGGGTATGCTGATAAACGAAATTTCTTCAGTTCAAAACGTGAAAGAAGCTTTCTTAGAAACTTCTTTCTGATCAATGAGATCATCACGCAGACTTACAACTTAGACCTCAGGAAGCAGTTTGCTAACATTCTTTTCCTGGAAACTGCAAGGTGATATTTGGGAGCTCATAGGGACCCATGGTGAAAAAGGAAATATCCTCACATAATAACTAGAGAGAAGCTTTCTGAGTGATTGCTTTCTGATGTGTGATTTCATCACACAGAGTTCCACACTTCCCTTCTTGGAACAGTTTGCTAACACTGTTGTTGTGGATTCTGTAAAGTGATATTTGGGAGCTCATTGAGGGCTATGGTGAAAAAGGATATATCCTCAGATTAAAACTGGAAAGAAGCCTTCTGAGAAACTGCATTGCCATGTGTGAATGCAACTCACAGAGTAACACGTTTCTCTTCAGTGATCAGTTTATTAACACAGTTTTCTGGAAATCTGCAATGAGATACTTCATAGCGCAAGGAAGCTTATGGTGACAAAGGAAATATCCTCAGATGAAACCTAGAAAGAAGCTTTCTTAGAACTTCCTGGTGATGTGTGAATTCCTCTCAGAGTGTTACACTTATATTTCGTGGAGCAGTCCAATAACACTGTTTTTGAGGAACCTGAGAGGGGATTCTTTGGATTGCTTTGAGGCCTGCGCTGATAAAGGAAATATCATCAGTTCAAAAAGTGAAAGAAACTTTCTGAGAAACTTCTTTCTGATCAGTGAGTTCTTCTCACAGACTTACAACATAGACGTCAGGGGGCAGTTTCCTAACACTCTTTTCGTGGAAACTGCAAAGGGATATTTGGTAGCCCATAGGGGCCCAGGATGAAAAAGGAAGTTTCCTCACATAAATACTACAGAGAAGCTTTCTGAGAGATTGCTTTGTGATGTGTGACTTCATCACACAGAGTTCCAACCTTCCCTTCTTGGAACAGTTTGCTAACACTGTTGTGGTGGATTCTGCAAACTGATATTTGGGAGCTCATTGAGGGCTATGGTGAAAAAGGAAATATGCTCACATAACAACTAGAGAGAAGCTTTCTGATAGATTGCTTTCTGATGTTTGACTTCCTCACACAGAGTTCCAACCTTCCCTTCTTGGAACAGTTTGCTAACACTGTTGTCGTGGATTCTGCAAAGTGATATTTGGGAGCTCATTGAGGGATATTGGGAAAAAGGAAATGTACTCAGATTCAAACTGGAAAGAAGCCTTCTGAGAAACGGCATTGCCATGTGTGAATGCAACTCACAGAGTTACATGTTTCTCTGCAGTGATCAGTTTGTTAACATAGTTTTCTGGAAATCTGCAATGAGATACTTCATAGCGCAATGGAGATTATGGTGACAAAGGAAATATCCTCAGATGAAAACTAGAAAGAATCTTTCTGAGAAACTTCTTGGGGATGTGTGAATTCATCTCACAGAGTTACACTTATGTTTCGTGGAGCAGTCCATTAACTCTGTCTTTGAGGAACCTGAGAAGGGCTTCTTTGATCGCATTGAGGCCTAAGCTGATGAAGGAAATTTCATCAGTTCAAAACGTGAATGAAGGATTCTGAGAAACTTCTTTTCATCAGTGATTTCATCTCACAGACTTACAACATAGACCTCAGGAAGCAGTTTGCTAACACTCTTTTCGTGGAAACTGCAAAGTGATATTTGGTATCCCATGGGGACCCATGGTGAAAAAGGAAGTATCCTCACATAAATACTAGAGAGAAGCTTTCTGAGAGATTGCTTTCTGATGTGTGACTTCATCACACAGAGTTCCACATTTCCCTTCTTGGAACAGTTTGCTAACAATGTTGTCGTGGATTGTGCAAAGTGATATTTGGGAGCCCATAGGGGCCAATGGTGAAAAAGGAAGTATCCTCACATAATAACTAGAGAGAAGCTTTCTGGAGATTCCTTTACGATATGTGACTTCAACACACAGAGTTCCACCCTTCCCTTCTTGGAAAAGTTTGCTAACACTGTTGTCGTGGATTCTGCAAAGTGATATTTGGGAGCTCATTGAGGGCTATGGTGAAAAAGGAAATATCCTCAGATTGAAACTGGAAAGAAGCCTTCTGAGAAACTACATTGCCATGTGTGAATGCAGCTCACGGAGTTGCACGTTTCTCTTCAGTGATCAGTTTCTTAGCACAGTTTTCTGGAAGTCTGCAATTAGATGCTTCATAGTGCAATGAACCTTACGGTGAAAAAGGAAATATCCTCAGATGAAAACTAGAAAGAAGCCTTCTTAGAAACTTCTTGGTGATGTGTGAACTCATCTCACAGAGTTACATTTATGTTTCATGGAGCAGTCCATTCACACTGTCTTTGAGGAACCTGAGAAGGGCTTCTTTGGATCGCATTGAGGCCTACGCTGATAAAGGAAATTTCATCAGTTCAAAACGTGAAAGAAGCTTTCTGAGAAACTTCTTTATCATCAGTGAGTTCATCTCACAGACTTTCAACTTAGACCTCAGGAAGCAGTTTGCTAACACTCTTTTCGTGGAAACTGCAAAGTGATATTTGGGAGCCCATAGGGGACCATGGTGAAAAAGGAAATATCCTCACATAATTAGTAGAGAGATGCTTTCTGAGAGATTGCTTTCTAATGTGTTAATTCATCACACAGAGTTCAACCCTTCCCTTCTTGGAACAGTTTGGTAACACTGTTGTCGTGGATTGTGCAAAGTGATATTTGGGAGCCCATAGAGGCCCATGGTGAAAACGGAAGTATCCTCACATAAAAACTAGAGAGAAGCTTTCTGAGAGATTGCTTTCTGATGTGTGACTTCATCACACAGAGTTCCACCCCTCCCTTCTTGGAAGAGTTTGCTAACACTGTTGTCGTGGATTCTGCAAAGTGATATTTGGGATCTCATTGAGGGCTATGGTGAAAACGGAAATATCCTCAGATTAAACCTGGAAAGAAGCCTTCTGAGGAACTGCATTGCCATGTGTGAATGCAACACAAAGGGTTACACGCTTCTCTTCAGTGATCAGTTTGTTAACACAGTTTTCTGGAAATCTTCAATAAGATCCTTCATAGCGCAATGAAGCATAGGGTGACACAGGAAATATCCTCAGATGAAAACTAAAAAGTACCTTTCTTAGAAACTTCTTCGGGATGTGTGAATTCATCTCACAGAGTTACAATTTTGTTTCGTGGAGCAGTCCATTAACACTGACTTTGAGAAACCTGAGAAGCTCTTCTTTGGATGGCATTGAGGCCTACATTGATAAAGGAAATTTCATCAGTTCAAAACGTGAAAGTAGCTTGCTGAGAAACTTCTATCTGAGCAGTGTGTTCATGTCACAGATTTGGAACTTAGACCTCAGGAAGCAGTTTGCTAACACTCTTTCTTGTAAATTTCAAAGTGATATTTGGGAGCCCCTAGGGACCCATGGTGACAAAGGAAATATCCTCACATAATAACTAGAGTGAAGCTTTCTGAGATATTGCTTTCTGATGTGTGACTTCATCACATGGAGTTCCACCCTTCCTTTCCTGGAAGAGTTTGCTAACACTCTTTTCGTGGAATCTGGAAAGTGATATTTGGGAGCCCATAGGGGCCCATGGTGAGAAAGGAAATATCGTCACATAAGAAGTAGAGAGAAGCTTTCTGAGAGATTGCTTTCGGATATGTGACTTCATCACACAGCGTTCCACCCTTCCCTTCTTGGAACAGTTTGCTAACACTGTTGTCGTGAATTCTGTAAAGTGATATTTGGGAGCTAATTGAGGGCTATGGTGAAAAAGGAAATATCCTCAGATTCAAAGTGGAAAGAAGTCTTCTGAGAAACTGCATTGCCATGTGTGAATGCAACTCACATAAGTGCACGTTTCTCTTCAGTGATCAGTTTATTAACACAGTTTTGCGGAAATCTGCAATTAGATACTTCATAGCGTAATGAAGCTTACGGAGACAAAGGAAACCTCCACAGATGAAAACTAGAAAGAAGCTTTCTTAGAAACTTCTTAGTGATGTGTGAATTCATCTCACAGAGATACACTTATGTTTCGTGGAGCAGTCCATTAACACTGTCTTTGAGGAACCTGAGACGGGCTTCATTGGATCGCATAGAGGCCTATGCTGATAAAGGAAATTACCACAGCTCAAAACGTGAAAGAAGCTTTCTGAGAAACTTCCTTCTGATCAGTGAGTTCATCTCACAGACTTACACCTTATACCTCAGGAAGCAGTTTGCTGACACTATTTTCGTGGATTCTGCAAAGTGATATTTGGGAGCCCATAGGGGCCCATGGTGAAAAAGGAAATATCCTAGGATTAAAACTGGAAAGAAGCCTTCTGAGTAACTGCATTGCCATGTGTGAATGCAACTCGAGAGTTACATGTTTCTCTTCAGTGATCCGTTTGTTAACACAGTTGTCTGGAAATCTACAATGAGATGCTTCATAGCGCAATGAAGCTTACGGTGAAAAACGAAATATCCTCAGATGAAAACTAGAAAGAAGCTTTCTTAGAAACTTCCTGGTGATGTGTGAATGCATCTCACAGAGTTACACTTATGTTTCGTGGAGCAGTCCATTAACACTGTCTTTGAGGAACCTGAGAAGGGCTTCCTTGGATCGCAGTGAGGCCTACACTCATAAAGGGAATTTCTTCAGTTCAAAACGTGAAAGAAGCTTTCTGAGAAACTTCCTTCTGATCACTGAGTTCATCTCACAGACTGACAACTTAGACCTCAGGAAGCAGTTTGTTAACACTCTTTCGTGGAAACTGCAAAGTGATATTTGGGAGCCCATAGGGGCCCATGGTGAAAAAGGAAATATCCTCACATAATAATTAGAGAGAAGCTTTCTGAGAGATTGCTTTCTGATATGTGACTTCATCACACAGAGTTCCATCCTTCCCTTCTTGGAACAGATTGCTAACACTGTTTTCGTGGATTCTGCATAGTGATATTTCGGAGTTCTTTGAGGGATATGGTGAAAATGGAAATATCCTCAGATTAAAACTGGAAAGAAGCCTTCTGGGAAACTGCATTGCCATGTGTGAATGCAACTCACAGATTTACAGGTTTCTCTTCAGTGATCAGTTTGTTAACACAGTTTTCTGGAAATCTGCAATTAGATACTTCATAGCGCAATGAAGCTTACGGTGACAAAGGAAATATCCTCAGATGAAAACTAGAAAGAAGCTTTCTTAGAAACTTCCTGGTGATGTGTGAATTCATCTCACAGGGTTACACTTATGTTTTGTGGAGCAGTCCATTAACACTGTCTTTGAGGAACCTGAGAAGAGCTTCTTTGGATCGCATTGAGGCCTACGGTGATAAAGGAAATATCATCAGTTCAAAACATGAAAGAAGCCGTCTGAGAAACTTCTTTCTGAACAGTGAGTTCGTCTCACAGAGTTAAAACTTAGACCTCAGGAAGCAGATTGCTAACACTCTTTTCGTGGAATCTTCAAAGTGATCTTTCGGAGCCCTTAGGGGCCCATGTTGAAAAAGGAAATATCCACACATAATAACCAGAGAGAAGACTTATGAGAGATTGCTTTCTGATGTGTGACTTCATTACACAGAGTTTCACCCTACCCTTCTTGGAACAGTTTGCTAACACTGTGGTCGTGAATTCGGAAATGTAATATTTGGGATCCCATAGGGGCCCATGGTGAAAAAGGAAGTATCCTCACATAAATACTAGTGAGAAACATTCTGAGAGATTGCCTTCTGATGTGTGACTTCATCACACAGAGTTCCACACTTCCCTTCTTGGAACAGTTTGCTAACACTGTTGTCGTGGATTCTGCAAAATGATATTTCGAAGCACATAGGGGCCCATGGTGAAAAAGGAAATATCCTCACATAATAACTAGAGAGAAGCTTTCTGAGAGATTGCTTTCTGATGTGTGACTTCATCACACAGAGTTCCACACTTCCCTTCTTGGAACAGTTTGCAAACACTGTTGTCCTGGATTCTGCAAAGTGATATTTAGGATCCCATAGGGGCCCATGATGAAAAAAGAAGTATCCTCAAATTACAACTAGAGAGAAGCTTTCTGAGAGATTGCTTTCTGATGTGTGACTTCATCACAGAGAGTCCCACCCTTCCCTTCTTGGAACAGGTTGCAAACACTGTTGTCGTGGATTCTGCAAAGTGATATTTAGGATCCCATAGGGGCCGATGGTGAAAAAAGAAGTATCCTCAAATTACAAGTAGAGAGAAGCTTTCTGAGAGATTGCTTTCTGATGTGTGACTCCATCATAGAGAGTCCCACCCTTCCCTTCTTGGAACAGTTTCCAAACACTGTTGTCGTGAATTCTGCACAGTGATATTTGGGAGTCCTTTGGATCCGAGGGTGAAATGGGAAGTATCCTCACATAAAAACTAGAGAGAAGCTTTCTGAGGGATTGCTTTCGGATATTTGACGTCATCACACAGAGTTGAACCCTTCTCTTCTTGGAGCAGTTTGCTATCACTGTTGTCACGGATTCTGCAAAGTGATATTTGGGAGCTCATTGAGGGCTATGATGAAAAAGGAAATATCCTCAGATTAAAACTGGAAAGAAGCCTTCTGAGAAACTGCATTGCCATGTGTGAATGCAACTCACAGAGTTACACGTTTCTCTTCAGTGATCAGTTAGTTAACACAGTTTTCTGGAAATCTGCTATTAGATGCTTCATAGCGCTATGAAGCTTATGGTGACAAAGGAAATATCCTCAGATGAAAACTAGAAAGAAGCTTTCTTAGAAACTTCTTGGTGATGTGTGAATTCATCTCACAGAGTTACACTTAGGTTTCTTTGAGCAGTCCATTAACACTGTCTTTGAGGAACCTGAGAAGGGATTCCTTGGATCGCATTGAGGCCTACGCTGATAAAGGATGTTTCATCAGTTCATAACGTGAAAGAAGCTTTCTGAGAAACTTCTGTCTGATCAGTGAGTTCACCTCACAGACTTACAAATTAGACCTCAGGAAGCAGTTTGCTAACAGTCTTTTCGTGGAAACTGCAAAATGATATTTGGGAGCCCATGGGGGCCCATGGTGAAAAAGGAAATATCCTAGGATTATAACTGGAAAGAAGCCTTCTGAGTAACTGCATTGCCATGTGTGAATGCAACTCGAGAGTTACATGTTTCTCTTCAGTGATCCGTTTGTTAACACAGTTGTGTGGAAATCTACAATGAGATGCTTCAAAGCGCAATGAAGCTTACGGTGAAAAACGAAATATCCTCAGATGAAAACTAGAAAGAAGCTTTCTTAGAAACTTCTTGGTGATGTGTGATTTCATCTCACAGAGTTACACTTATGTTTCGTGAAGCAGTCCATTAACACTGTCTTTGAGGAACCTGAGAAGGGCTTCCTTGGATCGCAGTGAGGCCTACGCTGATAAAGGATGTTTCATCAGTTCAAAACGTGAAAGAAGCTTTCTGAGAAACTTCCTTCTGATCAGTGAGTTCATCTCACAGACTGACAACTTAGACCTCAGGAAGCAGTTTGTTAACACTCTTTCGTGGAAACTGCAAAGTGATATTTGGGAGCCCATAGGGGCCCATGGTGAAAAAGGAAATATCCTCACATAATAATTAGAGAGAAGCTTACTGAGAGATTGCTTTCTGATGTGTGACTTCATCACACAGAGTTCCACAATTCCCTTCTTGGGACAGTTTGCTAACACTGTTGTCGTGGATCCTGCAAAATGATATTTCGGAGCCCATAGGGGTCCATGGTGAAAAAGGAAGTATCCTCACATAAAAACTAGGGAGAAGCTTTCTGAGAGATTGCTTTCTGATGTGTGACTACATCAAACAGAGTTCCAACCTTCCCTTCTTGGAACTGTTTGCTAACACTGTTGTCGTGGATTCTGCAAAGTGATATTTGGGAGCTCATTGAGGTCTATGGTGAAAAAGGAAATATCCTCAGATTAAAACTGGAAAGATGCCTTCTGAGATGCTGCATTGCCATGTGCGAATGCAACTCACAGAGTTACAGGTTTCTCTTCAGGGATGAGTTTGTTAACACAGTTTTCTGGAAATCTGCAATTAGATACTTCAGAACGCAATGAAACTTATGGTGACAAAGGAAATATCCTCAGATGAAAACTAGAAAGAAATTTTCTTGCAAACTTCTTGGTGATGTGGGAATTCATATCACAGAGTTACACTTATGTGTCATGGAACAGTCCATTAACACCGTCTTTGAGGAACCTGAGAAGGGCTTCTTTGGATCGCATTGATGCCTACATTGATAATGGAAGTTATTATGTGAGGATACTTCCCTTTTCACCATAGCCCTCAATGAGCTCTCAAATATCACTTTACAGAATAAAGGACAACAGTGTTAGCAAACTGTTCCAAGAAAGATGGGTGGAACTCTGTGTGATGAAGTCACAATTCAGAAAGCAATCTATCCGAAAGCTTCTCTCTAATTTTTATTTGACAATACTTCCTTTTTCAACATGGGCCCCTATGGGCTCCCAAATATCACTTTTCATTTTCCACGAAAAGAGTGTTAGCAAACTGCTTACCGAGGTCTAAGTTGTAGGTCTGTGAGATGAACTCACTGATCAGAAAGAAGTTTCTCAGAAAGCTTCTTTCATGTTTTGAACTGATGAAATTTCCTTTATCAGTGTAGGCCTCAATGCGATCCAAAGAATCCCTTCTCAGGTTCGTCAAAGACAGTGTTAACGGACTGCTGCAGGAAACATAACTTTAACTCTGTGAGATGAATTCACACATCACCAAGAAATTTCTATGAAAGCTTCTTTCTAGTTTTCATCTGAGGATATTTCCTTTGTCACCGTAAGCTTCATTGTGCTATGAAGTATCTAATTGCAGGTTTCCAGAAAACTGTTTTAACAAACTGATCACTGAAGAGAAACGTGTAACTCTGTGAGTTGCATTCACACATGGCAATGCAGTTTCTCAGAAGGCTTCTTTCCAGTTTTTATCTGAGGATACTTCCTCTTCCACCATGGGTCCTTATGGGCTCCCAAATATCACTTTGCAGAAACAACGAGAACAGTGCTAGCAAACTGTTCCAAGAAGGGAAGGGTGGAACTCTGTGTGATGAATTCACACATCAGAAAGCAATCTCTCAGAAAGCTTCTCTCTAGTAATTATGTGAGGATATTTCCTTTTTCACCATGGACCCCTATGGGCTCCCAAATATCACTTTGCAGATTCCACGAAAAGAGTGTTAGCAAACTGCTTCCTGAGGTCTAAGTTGCAAGTCTGTGAGATGAACTCACTGAGCAGAAAGAAGTTTCTCAGAAAGCTTCTTTCACGTTTTGCACTGCTGAAATTTCCGTTACCAGCGTAGGCCTCAATGTGATCCAATGTAGCCCTTCCCATGTTCCTCAAAGACAGTGTTAATGGACTGCCCCACGAAACATAAGCGTAACTCTGTGAGATGAATTCACACATCACCAAGAAGTTTCAATGGACGCTTCTCTCTAGTTTTCATCTGAGGATAAGTCCTTTGTCACCGTAAGCTTCCTTGCACTATGAAGTATCTAATTGCAGATTTCCAGAAAACGGTGTTAACAAACTGATCACTGAAGAGAAACGTGTAACTCTGTGAGTTGCATTCACACATGGCAATGCAGTTTTTCAGAAGGCTTCTTTCCAGTTTTAATCTGAGGATATTTCCTTTTTCACCGTAGCCCTCAAAGGGCTCCCATATATCACTTTGCAGAATCCACGAAAACAGTGTTAGCAAACTGTTCCAAGAAGGGAACGGTGGAACTCTCTGTGATGAAGTCACACATCAGAAAGCAATCTCTCAGAAAACTTCTTTCTAGTTTTCATGGGAGGATATTTCCTTTTTCACCATGGGCCCCTAAGGGCTCCCAAATATCACCTTGCAATTTCCACGAAGAGAGTGTTAGCAAATTGCTTCCTGAGTTCTAAGTGGTAAGTCTGTGAGATGAACTCACTGATTAGAAAGAACTTTCCCAGAAAGCTTCTTTCACGTTTTGAACTGATGAAATTTCCTTCATCAGCGTCGGCCTCAATGCGATCCAAAGAAGCCCTTCTCTGGTTCCTCAAAGACAGTGTTAGTGGACTGCGCCACGAAATATAAGTGTAACTCTGTGAGATGAATTCACATATCACCAAGAAGTATCTATGAAAGCTTCGTTCTAGTTTTCATCTGAGTATATTTCCTTTGTCACCATAAGCTTCATTGCGCTATTAAGTATCTAATGGCAGATTTCCAGAAAACGGTGTTATCAAACTGATTACTGAAGAGAAACGTATAACTCTGTGAGTTGCATTCACACATGGCAATGCAGTTTCTCAGAAAGCTTCTCTTTAGTTATTATGTGAGGATATGTCCTTTTTCAACATAGCCCTCAATGAGCTCCCAAATATACCTTTGCAGAATCCCTGACAACAGTGTTAGCAAACTGTTCCAAGAAGGGAAGGGTGGAACTCTGTGTGATGAAGTCACACATCAGAAAGCAATCTCTCAGAAAGCTTCTCTCTAGTTATTAGGTGAGAATATTACCTTTTTCACCATGGGCCCCTATGGGTACCCAAATATCATTTTGCAGTTTCCATGAAGAGTGTTAGAAAATTGCTTCCTGATGTCTAAGATGTAAGTCTGTGAGATGACCTCACGGATCAGAAAGAAGTTTCTCAGAAAGCTTCTCTCACGTTTTGAACTGATGAAATTTCCTTCATCAGCGTTGACCTAAATGCGATCCAAAGAAGCCCTTCTCAGGTTCCTCAGAGGCAGTGTTAATGGACTGCTCCACGATACATAAGTGTAACTCTGTGAGTCGAATTCACACATCACCAAGAAGTTTCTACGAAAACTTCTTTCTAGTTTTCATCTGAGGATATTTCCTTTGTCACGGTAAGCTTCATTGTGCTATTAAGTATCTAACTGCAGACTTCCAGAAATCTGTGTTAACAAACTGACCACTGAAGAGAAACGTGTAACTCTGTGAGTTGCATTCACACATGGCAATGCAATTTCTGAGAAGGCTTCTTTCCAGTTTTAATCTGAGTATGTTTCCTTTTTCACCATATCCCTCAATGAGCTCCCAAATATCACTTTGCAGAATCCACAACAACAGTGTTATCAAACTGTTCCATGAAGGGAAGGTTGGAACTCTGTGTGATGAAGTCACACATCAGGAAGCAATCTCTCAGAAAGCTTCTTTCAAGTTATTATGTGAGGATATTCCCTTTTTCACCATGGGCCCCTACGGGCTCCCAAATATCACTTTGCAGAATCCACGACAACAGTGTTGGCAAACTGTTCCAAGAAGGGAAAGGTGGAACTCTGTGTGATGAATTCTCATATCAGAAAGCAATCTCTCAGAAAGCTTCTCTCTAGTTCTCATGTGAGGATCCCTCTTCTTTCACCATGGGCCCCTATGGGCTCCCAAATATCACTTTGCAGAATTCACGACAACAGTGTTTGCAAACTGTTCCAAGAAGGGAATGGTGGAACTCTGTGTGATGAAGTCACACATCAGAAAGGAATCTCTCAGAAAGCTTCTCTCTAGTTTTTATGTGAGGATACTTCCTTTTCCACCATGGGCCCCTAAGGGCTTCCAAATATCACTTTGCAGAATCCAGGACAACAGTGTTAGCAAACTGTTCCAAGAAGGGAAGTGTGGAACTCTGTGTGTCGACGTCACAGATCACAAAGCAATCTCTCAGAAAGCTTCTCTCTAGTTATTATGTGAGGATATTTCCTTTTTCACCATTTGCCCCTATGGGCTCCCAAATATCACTTTGCTGTTTCCACGAAAAAAGTGTTAGCAAACTGCTTCCTGAGGTCTCAGTTGTAAGACTGTGAGATGAACTCAGTGATCAGAAAGAGTTTCTCAGAAAGCTTCTTTCACGTTTTGAACTGATGAAATTTCCTTTATCAGCGTAGGCTTCAATGCGATCCAAAGAAGGCCTTCTCAGGTTCCTCAAAGACAGTGTTAACGGACTGCTCCACGAAACATAGGCTTAACTCTTTGAGATGAATTCACACATCACCAAGAAGTTTCTAAGAAAGCTTCTTTCTAGTTTTTATCTGAGGATATTTGTTTTGTCACCGTAAGCTTCATTGCTCTACGAAGTATCTAATTGCAGATTTCCAGAAAACTGTGTTAAGAAACTGATCACTGCAGAGAAACGTGTAACTCTGTGAGTTGCATTCACACATGGCAATGCAGTTTCTCTGAAGGTTTCTTTCCACTTTTAATCTGAGGATATGTCCTTTTTCGCCATAGTCCTCAATCAGTTCCCATTTATCACTTTGCAGAATCCACGACAACAGGTTAGCAAACTGTTCCAAGAAGGGATGGGTGGTACTCTGTGTGATGAAGTCACTCATCAGAAAGCAATCTCTCAGAAAGCTTCTCTCTAGTTTTTATGTGAGGATACTTCCATTTTCACCATGGGCCCCTATGGGCTCCAGAATATCACTTTGCAGTTTCCATGAAAAGATTGTTACCAAACTGCTTCCTGAGGTCTAAGTTGTAACTCTGTTAGATGAATTCACACGTCACCAAGAAGTTTCTAAGAAAGCTTCTTTCTAGTTTTCATCTGACGATATTTCCTTTATCACCGTAAGCTTCACTGCGCTATGAAGTATCTAATTGCAGATTTCCAGAAAACTGTGTTAACAAACTGATCACTGAAGAGAAACGTGTAACTCTGTGAGTTGCATTCACAAATGGCAATGAAGTGTCTCAGAAGGCTTCTGTCCAGTTTTAATCTGACGTTATTACCTTTTCCAACGTAGCCCTCAATGAGCTCCCAAATATCGCTTTGCAGAATCCACGACAACAGTGCTAGCAATCTGTTCCAAGAAGGGAAGGGTGGAACTGTGTGCGATGAAGTCACACATCATAAAGCAATCTCTCAGAAAGCTTCTCTGTAGTTATTATGTGAGGATACTTCGTTTTTCACCATGGGCCCCTATTGGCTCCCAAATATCACTTTGCAGAATCCCCAACAACAGTGTTAGTAAACTGTTCCAAGAAGGGAAGGGTGGAACTCTGTGTGATGAAGTCACACATCCGAAAGCAATCTCTCAGAAAGCTTCTCTATAGTTATTATGTGAGGTTATTTCCTTTTTCACCATGGGCCCTTATGGGATCCCAAATATCACTTTGCAGTTCCCATGAAAGGAGCGTTAGCAAACTGCTTAATGAGGTCTAACTTGTAAGTCTGTGAGTTGAACTCACTGATGAGAAAGAAGTTTCTCAGAAAGATTCTTTCACGTTATTAACTGTTGAAATTTCCTTTATCAGCGTAGGCCTCAATGTGATCCAAGAAGCCCTTCTCAGGTTCCTCAGAGACAGTGTTAATGAACTGCCCCACGAAACATAAGTGTAACTCTGTGAGATGAATTCACACATCGCGAAGAAGTTTCTAGGAGAGCTTCTTTCTAGTTTTCATCTGAGGATATTTCCTTTGTCACCGTAAGCTTCATTGCGCTATGAAGTATCTAATTGCAGATTTCCAGAAAACTGTGTTAACAAATTGATCACTGAAGAGAAACATGTAACTCTCTGGGTTTCATTCACACATGGCAATGCCATTTCTCAGAAGGCTTCTTTCCAGTTTTAATATGAGGATATTTCCTTTTTCACCATAGCCCTCAAAGAGCTCCCAAATAACACTTTGCAGTATCCACGACAAGAGTCTTAGCAAACTGTTCCAAGAAGGGAATGGTTGAACTCTGTGTGATGAAGTCACACATCAGAAGGCAATCTCTCAGAAAGCTTCATCTAGTTTTTATATGAGGATACTTCCATTTTCAACATGCACCCCTATAGGCTCCGAAATATCACATTGCAGGATCCACGAAAACAGTGTTAGGGAACTGTTCCAAGAAGGGAACGGTGGAACTCTGTGTGATGAACTCACACATCCGAAAGCATTCTCTCAGAATGCTTCTCTCTAGTTATTATGTGAGGATATTTCCTTTTTCACCATGGGACACTATGGGCTCCAAAGTATCACTTTGCAGTTTCCACCACAACATTGTTTGCAAACTGTTCTAAGAAGGGAAGGGTGGAACTCTGTGTGATGAACTCACACATCAGAAAGCAATCTCTCAGAACGCTTCTCTCTAGTTATTATGTGAGGATATTTCCTTTTCCACCATGGAACCCTAAGGGCTCCCAAATATCACATTGCAGAATACACGAAAGGAGTGTTAGTACACTGCTTCCTGAGGTCTAATTTGTAAGTCTGTGAGATGAACTCACTAATCAGAAAGAAGTTTCTCAGAAAGCTTCTTTCACGTTTTGAACTGATGAAATTTCCTTTATCAACGTCGGCCTCAATGCTATACAAAGAAGACCTTCTCAGGTTCCTCAAAGACACTGTTAATGGACTGCTCCACTAAAAATAAGTGTAACTCTGTGATATGAATTCACACATCACCAAGAAGTTTCAAAAAAGCTTTTTTCTAGTTTTCATCTGAGCATATTCCCTTTGTCACCGTAAGCTTCATTGCGCTATGAACTATCTAATAGCAGATTACCAGAAAACTAAGTTAAGAAAAAGATCACTGAAGAGAAACATGTAACTCTGTGATTTGCATTCACACATGGCAATGCAGTGTCTCAGAAGGCTTCTTTCCATTTTTAATCTGGGTATATTTCCATTTTCACCATAGCCCTCAATGAACTCCCAAATATCACTTTGCAGAATCCACGACAACAGCGTTAGCAAACGTTTCCAAGAAGGGAAGGGTGGAACTCTGTGTGATGAAGTCACACATCAGAAAGCAATCTCTCAGAAATCTTCTCTCTAGTTTTTATGTGAGGATGCTTCCTTTTTCACCTTGGGCCCCAAAGGGCTCCCAAATATCACTTTGCAGAATCCAGGACAACAGTGTTAGCAAACTGTTGCAAGAAGGGACTGGTGGAAACCTGTGTGATGAAGTCACACATCAGAAAGCAATCTCTCAGAAACCTTCTCTCTAGTTATTATGTGAGGATATTTCCTTTTTCACCATGGGCCCCTAAGGGCTCCCAAATATCACTTTGAAGTTTCCACGAAAAGAGTGTTAGCAAACAGCTTCCTGAGGTCAACGTTGTAAGTCTGTGAGATGAACTCACTGATCAGAAAGAAGTTTTTCAGAAAGCTTTTTTCACGTTTTGAAGTGATGAAATTTCCTTTATCAGCGTAGGCCTCAATGCGATCCTAAGAAGCCCTTCTCAGGTTCCTCAAAGGCAGTGTTAATGGGCTCCACCAGGAAACATAAGTGTAACTCTGTGAGATGAATTCACACATCACCAAGAAGTTTCTATGAACGCTTCTATCTAATGTTCATGTGAGGATATTTCCTATGTCAACGTAAGCTTCATTGCGCTATGAAGTATCTCATTGCAGATTTCCAGAAAAGTGTGTTTATGAACTGATCACTGAAGAGAAACGTGTAACTCTGTGAGCTGCATTCACACATGGCAATGCAGTTTCTCAGAAGGCTTCTTTCCACTTTAATCTGAGGATATTTCCTTTTTCACCATAGCCCTCAATGAGCTCCCAAATATCACTTTGCAGAATCCACGACAAGAGTGTTAGCAAACTGTTCCAAGAAGGGAAGGGTGGAAGTCTGTTTGATGAAGTCACACATCTGAAAGCAATCTCTCAGAAAGCTTCTCTCTAGTTTTCATGTGAGGATACTTCCTTTTTCACCATGGGCCCCGTGGTCTCCGAAATATCACTTTGCAGAATCCTCGACAACAGTGTTAGCAAGCTGTTCCAAGAAGGGAAGGGTGGAACTCTGTGTGATGAAGTCACACATCAGAAAGTAATCTCTCATAAAGCTTCTCTCTAGTTATTATGTGAGGATATTTCATTTTTCACCATGGGCCCCTATGGGCTCCCAAGTATCACTTTGCAGTTTCCACGAAAAGAGTGTTAACAAACTGCTTAATGAGGTCTAAATTGTAAGTCTGTGAGATGAACTCACTGATCAGAAAGAGGTTTCTCAGAAACCTTCTTTCACGTTTTGAACTGAAGTAATTTCCTTTATCAGCGTAGGCCTCTATGCGATCCAAAGAAGCCCTTCTCATGTTCCTCAAAGACAGTGTTAATGAACTACTCCATGAAACATAAGTGTAACTCTGTGAGGTGAATTCACACGTCTCCACGAAGTTTCTAGGAAAACTTCTTTCTAGTTTTCATCTGAGGATATTTCCTTTGTCACCATAGGCTTCATTGTGCTATGAAGTATCTAACTGCAGATTTCCAGAATAGGGTGTTTACGAACTGATCACGGAAATGAAACGTGTAACTCTGTGAGCTGCATTCACACATGGCAATGCAGTTTCTCAGAAGGCTTCTTTCCAGTTTTAATCTGAGGATATTGCCTTTTTCACCATAGCCCTGAATGATCTCCCAAATATCACTTTGCAGAATCCTCGACATCAGTGTTAGCAAACTGTTCCAAGAAGGGAAGGGTGGAACTCTGTGCGATGAAGTCACATATCGGACAGCAATCTCTCAGAAAGGTTCTCTCTAGTTCTTATGTGAGGATACTTCTTTTTTCACCATGTGCCCCTATGGGCTCCCAAATATCACTTTGCAGAATCCACGACAACAGTGTTAGCAAACTGTTCCAAGAAGGGAAGTGTGGAACTCTTTGTGATGAAGTCACACATCAGAAAGCAATCTCTCAGAAAACTTCTCTCTAGTTCTTATGTGAGGATATTTCCATTTTCACCATGGGACCCTATGGGCTCCCAAATATCTCTTTGCAGTTTCCACGAAAAGAGTGTTAGCAAACTGCTTCCTGAGGCCTAAGTTTTAACTCTGTGAGATGAACTCACTGACCAGAAAGAAGTTTCTCAGAAAGTTTCTTTCATGTTTTGAACTGATGAAATTTCCTTTATCAACGTAGGCCTCAATGCGATCCAAAGAAACCCTTCTCAGGTTCCTCAAAGACAGTGCTAATGGACTGCTCCCCGAAACATAAGTGTAACTCTGTGAGATGAATTCACACATCACCAAGAAGTTTCTTAGAAAGCTTTTTCTAGTTTTCATCTGAGGATATATCCTTTGTCACCGTTAGCTTCATTGTACTATGAAGTATCTATTTGCAGATTTCCAGAAAACTGTGTTAACAAACTGATCACTGAAGAGAAACGTGTAACTCTGTGGGTTTGCTTCACACATGGCAATGCAGTTTCTCAGAAGGCTTCTTTCCAGTTTTAATCTGAGGATATTTCCTTTTTCACCATAGCCCTCAATGAGGACCCAAATATAAATTTGCAGAATCCACGACAACAGTGTTATCAAACTGTTCCAAGAAGGGTAAGGGGGAACTTTTTGTGATGAAGTCACACATGAGAAAGCAATCTCTCAGAAAGCTTCTCTCTATTTATTATGTGAGAATACTTCCTTTTTGACCATGGGCCCCTATGGGCTCCCAAATATCACTTTGCAGAATCCTCGACAACAGTGTTAGCAAACTGTTCCAAGAAGGGAAGCGTGGAACTCTGTGTGCTGAAGTCACCTATCCGAAAGCAATCTCTCAGAAAGCTTCCCTCAGGTCCTTATGTGAGGATACTTCTTTTTTCACAATGCGCCCCTAAGGGCTCCCAAATATCAGTTTGCAGAATACACGACAACAGTGTTAGCAAACTGTTCCAAGAAGGGAAGGTGGAACTCTGTGTGATGAAGTCCCATATCAGAAAGCAATCTCTCAGAAAGCTTCTCTGTAGTTTTTATGTGAGGATACTTCCTTTTTCATTCTGGGACCCTATGGGCTCCCAAATATCACTTTGCAGAATCCACGACAACAGTGTTAGCAAACTGTTCCAAGAAGGTAAGTGTGGAACTCTGTGTGAGGAAGTCACACTTCAGAAGGCAATCTCTCAGATGGCTTCTCTCTAGTTGTTATGTGAGGATATTTCCTTTTTCACCAGGGGCCCCTATGGACTCCCAAATATCACTTTGCAGTTTCCACGAAAAGAGTGTTAACAACCTGCTTCCTGAGGTCTAAGTTTTAAGTCAGTGAGACTAACTCACTGATATGAAAGAAGTTTCTCAGAAAGCTTCTTTCACGTATTGAACTGATGAAATTTCCTTTATCAGCGTAGGCCTCAATGCGATCCAAAGGGGCCCTTCTCAGGTTCCTCCAAGAAGGTGTTAATGGACTGCTCCACGAAACATAAGTGTAACTCTTTGAGATGAATTCACACACCATTAAGAAGTTTCTAAGAAGGCTTCTTTCTAGTTTTCATCTGAGGATATTTCCTTTGTCACCATAAGCTTCATTGCGCTATGAAGTATCTAATTGCAGATTTCCAGAAAACTGTGTTAACGAACTGATCACTGAAGAGAAACGTGAAACTCTGTGAGTTGCATTCAAACATGGCAATGCAGTTTTCCAGAATGTATCTATCCAGTTTTAATCTGAGGAAATTTCATTTTTCACCATAGCCCTCAATGGGCACCCAAATATCACTTTGCAGAATCCACGACAACAGTGTTAGCAAAGTGTTCCAAGAAGGGAAGAGTGGAACTCTGTGTGATGAAGTCACACATCACGAAGAAGTTTCTAAGGAAGCTTCTTTCTAGTTTGCATCTGTGGATATTTCCTTTGTCTCCGTAACTTCATTGCGCTATGAAGTATCTATTTGCAGATTTCCAGAAAACTGTGTTAAAAAAAGGATCACTGAAGAGAAACGAGTAACTGTGAGTTGCATTCACACATGGCAATGCAGTTTCTCAGAAGGCTTCTTTCTACTTTTAATCTGAGGATATTTCCTGTTTCACCATAGCCCTCAATGAGCTCCCAAATATCACTTTGCAGAATCCACGACAACAGTGTTAGCAAACTGTTCCAAGAACAGAAGGGTGGAACTCTGTGTGATGAAGTCACACATCGGACGGCAATCTCTCAGAAAGCATCTCTCTAGTTTTTATGTGAGGATACTTCCTTTCTCACCTTCAGCCACTATGGGTTCCGAAATATCACTTTGCAGAATCCAGGACAACAGTGTTACAAAACTGTTCCAAGAAGGGAAGGGTGGAATTCTCTGTGATGAAGTCACACATCAGAAAACAATCTCTCAGAAAGCTTCTCACTACTTATTATGTGAGGATATTTCCTTTTTGACCATGGGGAAACCTATGGGTTCCCAAATGAGACTTTGCAGTTTGCACGAAAAGATTGTTAGCAAACTGCTTCCTGAGGTCTAAGTTGTAAGTCTGTGAGATGACCTCACTGATCAGAAAGAAGTTTCTCAGAAAGCTTCTTCACGTTTTGAACTGATGAAATTTCCTTTATCAGCGTAGGCCTCAATGCGATCTAAAGAAGCCCTTCTGAGGTTCCTCAAAGACAGTGTTAATGGACTGCTCCACGAAACGTAAGTGTAACTCTGTGAGATGAATTCACACATCTCCAAGATGTTTGTAAGAAAGTTCTTTCCACTTTTCTTCTGAGGATATTTCCTTGGTCACCGTAAGCTTCATTGCACTATGAAGTATCTAATTGCAGATTTCCAGAAAACTGTGTTAACAAACTGATCACTGAAGAGTAACGTGTAACACTGTGAGTTGCATTCACACATGGCAATGCAGTTTCTCAGAAGGCTTCTTTCCAGTTTTAATCTGAGAGTATTTCCTTTTTCACCATAGCCCTCAATGAGCTCCCAAATATCAGTTTGCAGAATCCACGACAACAGTGTTAGCAAACTGTTCCAAGAGGGAAAGTTGGAACTCTGGTTAATGAAATCCCATATCAGAAAGCAATCTCTCAGAAAGCTTCTCTCTAATTTTTATGTGACGATACTTCCTTTTTCACCCTGGGCCCCTATGGCCTCCCAAATACCACTTTGCAGAATCCACGACAACTGTGTTAGCAAACTGTTCCAAGAAGGGAAGCGTGGAACTCTGTGTGAGGAAGTCACACTTCAGAAAGCAATCTCTCAGAAAGCTTCTCTCTATTTGTTATGTGAGGATATTTCCTTTTTCACCATGGGCCCCTATGGGCTCCCAAATATCACTTTGCAAAAGGCACGACAACAGTGTTATCAAACTGTTTCAGGAAGGGAAGTGTGGATCTCTGTGTGATGAAGTCACACATCAGAAAGCAATCTCTCAGAAAGCTTCTCTCCAGTTGTCATGTGAGGACACTTCCTTGTCCACCATGGGCCCCTAAGGGCTCCCATATATCACTTTGCAGAATCCACGACAACAGTGTTAGCAAACTGTTCCAAGAAGGGAAGGGTGGAACTCTGTGTGATGAAGTCACACATCAGAAAGCAATCTCTCACAAGGCTTCTCTCTAGTTATTATGTGAGGATATTTCCGTTTTCACCTTTGGCTCCTATGGGATTCCAAATATCACTTTGCAGTTTCCACGAAAATAGGAAGAGCAAACTGCTTCCTGAGGTCTAATTTGTAAGTCTGTGAGATGAACTCACTGTTTAGAAAGGAGTTTCTCAGAAAGTTTCTTTCACGTTTTGAACTGATGAAATTTCCTTTATCAGCGTAGTCCTCAATGCGATCCAAAGAAGCCATTCTCAGGTTCCTCAAAGACAGTGTTACAGGACTATTCCACGAAATATAAGTGTAACACTGTGAGATGAATTCACACATCACCAAGAAGTTTCTCAGAAAGCTTCTTTCTAGTTTTCATCTGAGGATATTTCCTTTGTCACCGTAAGCTTCATTGCGCTATGACGTATCTAATTGCAGATTTCCACAAAACCGAGTTAACAAACTGATCACTGAAAAGAATCCACGACAACAGTGTTAGCAAACTGTTCCAAGAAGGGAAGGGTGGAACTCTGTGTGATGAAGTCACACATCAGAAAGCAATCTCTCAGAAGGCTTCTCTCTAGTTATTATGTAAGGATATTTCCTATTTCATCATTGCCCCCTATGAGCTCCCAAATATCACTTTGCAGTTTCCACGAAAATAGTGTTCGCACACTGCTTCCTGAGGTCTAAGTTGTAAGTCTGTTTAATGAACTCACTGTTCAGAAAGTACTTTCTCAGAAAGTTTCTTTCAAGTTTTGAAATGATGAATTTTCCTTTAGCTGTGTAGGCCTCAATGCGATCCAAAGAAGCCCTTCTCAGATTTCTCAAAGACAGTGTTAATGGACTGTTCCACAAAACATAATTGTAACTCTGTGAGATGATTTCACACATCACCAAGAGGTTTCTCAGAAAGCTTATTTCTAGTTTTCATCTGAGGATATTTCCTTTGTCACCGTAAGCTTCATTCTGTTATGAAGTATCTGTTTGCAGATTTCAAGAAAACTGTGTTAACAAACTGATCACTGAAGAGAAATGTGTAACTCTGTGAGTTGCATTCACACATGGCAATGCAGTTTCTCAGAAGGCTTCTTTCTACTTTTAATCTGAGGATATTTCCTTTTTCACTGTAGCCCTCAATGAGCTCCCAAATAAGACTTTGCAGAATCCACTACAACAATGTTAGCAAACTGTTCCAAACTGGAAGGATGGTACTCTGTGTGATGAAGTCACATAACCGAAATCAATCTCTCAGAAAGCTTCTCTCTTGTTCTTATGTGAGGACATTTCTTTTTTCACCATGGGACCCTAGGGGCCCCCAAATATCACTTCGCAGAATCCTCGAAAACAGTGTTAGCAAACTGTTCCAAGAAGGGATGGGTGGAATTCTGTGTGATGAAGTCACACATCAGAAAGCAATCTCTCAGAGAGCTTCTCTCTAGTTATTATGAGAGGATATTTCCTTTTTCACCATGGGCCCCTAAGGACTCCCAAATATCACATTGCAGTTTCCAGGAAAAGAGTGTTAGCAAACTGCTTCCTGAGGTCTAAGGTGTAAGTCTGTGAGATCAACTCACTGATCAGAAAGAAGTTTCTCAGAAAGCTTCTTTCACGTTTTGAACTGTTGAAATTTCCTTTATCAGCGTAGACCTCAATGCGATCCAAAGAAGCCCTTCTCAGCTTCCTCAAGACATTGTTAATGGACTGCTCTACGAAACGTAAGTGTAACTCTGTGAGAGGAATTCACACATCACTAAGAAGTTTCTAAGAAAGCTTCTTTCTAGTTTTCATCTGAGGATATTTCCTTTGTCACCATAAGCTTCATTGCGCTATGAAGTATCTCATTGCCGATTTCGAGAAAACTGTGTTAACAAAGTGATCACTGAAGAGAAACGTGTAACTCTGTGAGTTGCATTCATACATGTCAATGCAGTTTCTCAGAATGTTTCTTTCCAGTTTTAATCTGAGGATATTTCCTTCTTCACCATAGCCCTCAATGAGCTCCCAAATATCACTTTGCAGATTCCACGACAACAGTGTTAGCAAACTCTTCGAAGAAGTGTAGAGTGGAACTCTGTGTGATGAAGTCACGCGTCATAACGCAATCTTTCCGATGGCTTCTCTCTAGTTTTTATGTGAGGATACTTCCTTTTTCACCATGGGTCCCTATGGGCTCCCAAATATCACTGTGCAGAATCCACGACAACAGTGTTAGCAAATTGTTCCAAGAAGGGAAGGGTGGAACTCTGTGTGATTAAGCCACACATCAGAAAGCAATCTCTCAGAAAGCTTCTCTCTAGTTATTATGTGAGGATATTTCCTTTTTCAACGTTTGCCCCCATGGTCTCCCAAATATCACTTTGAATTTTCCACGAAAAGAGTGTTAGCAAACTGCTTCCTGAGGTCTAAGGTGTAAGTCTGTGAGATGAACTCACTGATCAGAAAGAAGTTTCACAGATTCTTTTGCTGTGCAAAAGCTCTTTAGTTTAATTAGATCCCATTTGTCAATTTTGGCTTTTGCTGCCGTTGCTTTTGGTGTTTTAGACATGAAGTCCTTGCCCATGCTTATGTCCTGAATGGTACTACCTAGATTTTCTTCTAGGGTTTTTATGGTATTAGGTCTAACATTTAAGTCTCTAATCCATCTTGAATTAATCTTCGTATAAGGGGTAAGGAAAGGATCCAGTTTCAGCTTTCTACTTATGGCTAGCCAATTTTCCCAGCACCATTTATTAAATAGGGAATCCTTTCCCCATTTCTTGTTTCTCTCAGGTTTGTCAAAGATCAGATGGCTGTAGATGTGTGGTATTATTTCTGAGGACTCTGTTCTGTTCCATTGGTCTATAGCTCTGTTTTGGTACCAGTACCATGCTGTTTTGGTTACTGCAGCCTTGTAGTATAGTTTGAAGTCAGGTAGCGTGACGCCTCCAGCTTTGTCCTTTTGACTTAGGATTGTCTTGGCAATGCGGGCTCTTTTTTGGTTCCATATGAACTTTAAAGCCGTTTTTTTCCAATTCTGTGAAGAAACTCATTGGTAGCTTGATGGGGATGGCATTGAATCTATATATAACCTTGGGGAGTATGGCCATTTTCACAATATTGATTCTTCCTATCCATGAGCATGGTACTACCATCAGAGTGAACAGGCAACCTACAGAATGGGAGAAAATTTTTGCAATCTACTCATCTGACAAAGGGCTAATATCCAGAATCTACAAAGAACTCAAACAAACATACGAGAAAAAACAAACAACCCCATCAAAAAATGGGGAAAGGATATGAACAGACATTTCTCAAAAGAAGATATTCATACAGCCAACAGACACATGAAAAAATGCTCATCGTCACTCGCCATCAGAGAAATGCAAATCAAAACCACAATGAGATACCATCTCACTCCAGTTAGAATGGCAATCATTAAGAAGTCAGGAAACAACAGGTGTTGGAGAGGATGTGGAGAAATAGGAACATTTTTACACTGTTGGTGGGATTGTAAACTAGTTCAACCATTATGGAAAACAGTATGGCAATTCCTCAAGGATCTAGAACTAGATGTACCATATGACCCAGCCATCCCACTACTGGGTATATACCCAAAGGATTAGAAATTATTCTACTACAAAGACACATGCACACGTATGTTTATTGCGGCACTATTCACAATAGCAAAGACTTGGAATCAACCCAAATGTCCATCTGTGACAGACTGGATTAAGAAAATGTGGCACATATACACCATGGAATACTATGCAGCCATAAAAAAGGATGAGTTTGCGTCCTTTCTAGGGACATGGATGCAGCTGGAAACATTCATTCTTAGCAAACTATCACAAGAACAGAAAACCAAACACCACATGTTCTCACTCATAGGTGGGAACTGAACAATGAGATCACTTGGACTCGGGAAGGGGAACATCATGCACTGGGGCCTATCATGGGGAGGGGGGAGGGGGGAGGAGGGAGGGATTGCATTGGGGAGTTATACATGATATAAATGATGAATTGATGGGTGCTGACGAGTTGATGGGTGCAGCACACCAACATGGCATAAGTATACATATGTAACAAACCTGCACGTTATGCACATGTAACCTAGAACTTAAAGTATAATAAAAAAAAACAAAAAACAAAACAAAACAAAAAGACAAAAAAATAAAACAAACCAAACAAAAAAAGAAAGAGTGTTAGCAAACTGTTCCAAGAAGGGAAGGGTGGATCTCTGTGTGATGAAGTCACACATCAGAAACTAATCTCTCTGAAAGCTTCTCTCTATTTAATATGTGAGGATATTTCCTTTTCATCATGGGGCCCTATGGGCTCCCAAATATCACTTTTCAGTTTCCACGAAGAGAGGGTAAGCAAACTGTTTCCTGAGGTCAAAGGTGTAAGTCTGTGAGATGAACTCACTGATAAGAAAGAAGTTTCTCAGAAAGCTTCTCAGAACGCTGAAAGTTTCTCAGAACGTTTCTACCTAGTATTCATCTGAGGATATTTCCTTTGTCAACGTAAGCTTCATTGCGCTATGAAGTATCTAATTGCAGATTTCCCGAAAACTGTGTTAACAAACTGATCACTGAAGAGAAACGTGTAACTCTGTGAGTTGCATTCACACATGGCAATGCAGTTTCTCAGAAGGCTTCTTTCCAGTTTTAATCTGGGGATATATGATTTTTCACCTTAGGCCTCAATGGGCTCCCAAATATCACTTTGCAGAATCCACGCCAACAGTGTTAGCAAACTGCTCCAAGAAAGGAAGGGTGGAACTCTGTGTGATGAAGTCACATATCCAAAAGCAATCTCTCAGAAAGCTTCTCTCTAGTTTTTATGTGACTATATTCCCTTTTTCACCCTGGGCCCCTATCGGCTCCCAAATATCTCTTTGCAGAATCCTCGACAACAGTGTTAGCAAACTGTTCCAAGAAGGGATGGGTGGAACCCTGTGTGATGAAGTCACACATCAGAAAGCAATCTCTCAGAAAGCTTCTCTCTAGTTATTATGTGAGGATATTTCCTTTTTCACCATGGGCCCCTGTGGGCTCCCAAATATCACTTTGAAGTTTCTATGAAAAGAGTGTTAGCAGACTGCTTCCTGAGGTCTAAGGTGTAAGACTGTGAGATGAACTGACTGATCATAAGGAAGTTTCTCCCAAAGCTTCTTTCACGTTTTGAATTGATGAAATTTCCTTTATCAGCGTAGTCCTCAATGCGATCCAAAGAAGTGCTTCTCAGGTTCCTCAAACACAGTGTAAATGGACTGCTCCACGAAACATAAGAGTAACTATGTGAGATGAATTCACTCATCACCAAGAAGTTTCTAAGACAGATTATTTCTAGTTTTTATCTGAGGATATTTCCTTTTTCACTGTAAGCGTCAACACGCTATGAAGTATCTAATAGCAGATTACCAGAAAACTGTGTTAACAAACTGATCACTGAAGGGAAACGTGGAACTCTGTGAGTTGCATTCACACATGGCAATGCAGTTTCTAACAAGGTTTCTTTCCAGTTTTCATCTGACGATATTTCCTTTTTCACCATAGCCCTCAATGAGCTCCCAAATATCACTTTGCAGCATCCACGAAAACAATGTAAACAAACTGTTCCAAGAAGGGAAGGGTGTAACTCTGTGTGATGAAGTCACATATCAGAAAGCAATATCTCAGTAAGCGTCTCTCTAGTTTTTATGTCAGGATATTTCCTTTTTCACCATGGGCCCCTATGGGCTCCCAAATATCACTTTGCAGTTTCCACGAAAAGAGTGTTAGCAAATTGCTTCTTGAGGTCTCAGTTGTAAGTGTGTGAGATTAACTCACTGATCAGAATGAAGTTTCTCAGAAAGCTTCTTTCACGTTTTGAACTGATGAAATTTCCTTTATCAGTGTCGGCCTCAATGGGATCCAAAGAAGCCCTTCTCAGGTTGCTCAAAGATAGTGTTAATGGACTGCTCCACGAAACAGAAGTGTAACTATGTGAGATGAATTCTCACATCACCTAGAAGTTTCTACGAAAGATTCTTTCTAGTTTTCATCTGAGGATATTTCCTTTGTCACCGTAAGCTACGTTGCGCTATGAAGTATCTATTTGCAGATTTCCAGAAAACTGTGTTAACAAACTGATCACTGAAGAGAGACGTGTAACTCTGTGAGTGGCATTCACACATGGCAATGCCGTTTCTCAGAAGGCTACTTTCCAGTTTTAATCTGAGGATATTTCCTTTTTCACCATAGCCCTGAAGGAGCTCCCAAATATCACTTTGCAGAATCCACGACAACAGTGTTAGCAAACTGTTCCAAGAAGGGAAGGGTGGAACTCTGTGTGATGAAGTCACACATCAGAAAGCAATCTCTCAGAAAGCTTCTCTCCAGTTTTTATGTGAGGATGCTTGCTTTTTCACCCTCGGCCCATATGGGCTCCCAAATATCACTTTGCAGAATCCACGACAACACTGTTAGCAAACTGTTCCAAGAATTGCAGTGTGGAACTCTGTGTGATGAAGTCACAAGTCAGAAAACAATCTCTCAGAAAGCTTCTCTCTAGTTTTTATGTGAGGATACTTCATTTTTCACCTTGGGCCTCTATGGGCTCCCAATTATCACTTTGCAGTTTCCACGAAAAGAGTGTTAGTAAACGGCTTACTGGGGTCTAATTTGTAAGTCTGTGAGGTGAACTCACTGATCAGAAAGTAGATTCTCAGTAAGCTTCTTTCACGTTTTGAACTGATGAAATTTTCTTTATCAGCTTAGGCCTCAATGCGATCCAAAGAAGCCCTTCTCAGGTCTCTTAAAGACAGTGTTAACGCACTGCTCCACGAAACGTAAGTGTAACTCTGTGCGATGAATTCACACATCACCAAGAAGTTTCTAAGAAAGCTTCTTTCTAGTTTTCATCTGAGGATATTTCCTTTGTCACCGTAAGCTTCATTGCACAATGAAGTATCTAATTGCAGATTGCCAGAAAACTGTGTTAACAACCTGATCACTGAAAAGAAACGTGTAACTGTGAGTTGCATTTATACATGGCAAGGCAGTTTCTCAGAAGGCTTCCTTCCAGTTTTAATCTGAGAATATATATCCTTTTTCACCATAGCCCTCAATGAGCTCCCAAATATCACTTTGCAGAATCCACGACAACAGTGTTATCAAACTGTTCAAGATGGGAGGGTGGAACTCTGTGCGATGAAGTCACACATCAGAAAGCAATCCTACAGAAAGCTTCTCTCTAGTTATGATGTGAGGATACTTCCTTTTACACCATGGGCCCCCATGGGCTCCCAAATATCAATTTGCAGTTTCCACGAAAATAGTATTCGCAAACTGCTTCCTGAGGTCTGAGTTGTAAGTCTGTGAGATGAACTCACGGATCAGAAAGAAGTTTCTCAGAAAGCTTCTTTCACGTTTTGAACTGATGAAATTTCCTTTATCAGCCTAGGACTCAATGCGATCCAAAGAAGCCCTTCTCAGGTTCGCCAAAGACAGTGTTAATGGACTCCTCCACGATACATAAGTGTAACCCTGTGAGATGAATTCACACATCACCAAGAAGTTTCTAAGAAAGCTTCTTTATAGTTTTCATCTGAGGATATTTCCTTCCTCACTGTAAGGTTCATTGCGCTATGAAGAATCTAAATGCATATTTCAAGAAAACTGTGTTAACAAACTGATCACTGAAGAGAAAGGTGTATCTCTGTGAGTTGCATTCAGACATGGCAATGCAGTTTCTCAGAAAGCTTCTTTCCAGTTTTTATCTGAGGATATTTCCTTTTCCACCATAGGCCTCAATGAGCTCCCAAATATAACTTTGCACAACCCACGACAAAAGATTTAGCAAACTGTTCCAAGAAGGGAAGGCTGGAACACTGTGTGATGAGGTCACACATCAGAAAACCATCTCTCAGAAAGCTTCACTCTAGCTTTTATGTGAGGATACTTCCTTTTTCACCATGGGCCCCTATGGGCTCCCTAACATCACTTTGCAGGATCCACGATAACAGTGTTAGCAAACTGTTCCAAGAAGGGAAGGGTGGAACTCTGTGTGATGAAGTCACATAACAGAAACCAATCTCTCAGATAGCTTCTATCTAGTTATTATGTGAGGATATTTCCTTTTTCACCTTGGGCCCCAAAGGGCTACAAAATATCACTTTCCAGTTTCCACGAAATAGTGTTAGCAAACTGCTTCCTGAGGTCTAAGGTGCAAGTCTGTGAGATGAACTCACTGATCAAAAAGAGGTTTCTCAAAAGCTTCTTCACGTTTTGAACTGATGAAATTTCCTTTATCATCGTAGGCCTCAACGCGTTCCAAAGAAGCCCTTCTCAGGTTCGTCAAAGAGAATGTTAATGGACTGTTCCCCGAAACATAAGTGTAACTCTGTGAGATGAATTCACCCATCACCAAGAAGGTTCTAGGAAAGCTTTTTCCAGTTTTCATCTGAGGATATTTCCTTTGTCACCGTAAGCTTCATTGCGCTTTGAAGTATCTAATTGCAGATTTCCAGAAAACTGTGTTAACAAACTGATCACTGAAGAGAAACGTGTAACTCTGTGAGTTGAATTCACACATGGCAATGCAGGTTCTCAGAAGGCTTCTTTCCAGTTTTAATCTGAGGATATTTCCTTTTTCAACATAGCCCTCAAAGAGCTGCCAAATATCACTTTGCAGAATCCACGACAACAGTGTTAGCAGACTGTTACAAGAAGGGAAGGGTGGAATTCCGGTTGATGAAGTCACATATCAGAAAGCAATCTCTCAGAAAGCTTCTCTCTATTTATTATGTGAGAATACTTCCTTTTGACCATGGGCCGCTATGGGCTCCCAAATATCACTTTGCAGAATCCTCGACAACAGTGTTAGCAAACTGTTCCAAGAAGGGAAGCGTGGAACTCTGTGTGCTGAAGTCACCTATTAGAAAGCAATCTCTCAGAAAGCTTCCCTCAGGTTCTTATGTGAGGATACTTCTTTTTTCACAATGCGCCCCTAAGGGCTCCCAAATATCAGTTTGCAGAATACACGACAACAGTGTTACAAACTGTTCCAAGAAGGGAAGAGTGGAATTCTGCTGTAATGAAGTCACATATTCGAAAGCAATCTCTCAGAAAGCTTCTCTCTAGTTTTTATGAGAGGATACTTCCTTTCTCACCTTTGGCCCCTATCGGCTCCCAAATATCACTTTGCAGAATGCACGACAACAGTGTCAGCAAACTGTTCCAAGAAGGGAACGGTGGACCTCTATGTGATGAAGTCACACATCAAAAAGCAATCTCTCAGAAAGCTTCTCTCTAGTTATTATGTGAGGATATTTCCTTTTTGACCACGGGCCCTTAGGGGCTCCCAAATATCACTTTGCCGTTTCCACGAAAAGAGTGTCAGCAAACTGCTTCCTAAGGTCTAAGCTGTCATTCTGTGAGATGAACTCACTGATCAGAAAGAAGTTTCTCAGAAAGCTTCTTTCACGTTTTGAACGGATGAAATTTCCTTTATCAGCGTAGGCCTCAATGCGATCCAAAGAAGCCCTTCTCAGGTTCCTCAAAAACAGTGTTAACGGACTGCTCCACGAAATATAAGTGTAACTCTGTGAGATGAATTCACACATCACCAAGAAGTTTCTCAGAAAGCTTCTTTCTAGTTTTCATCTGAGGATATTTCCTTTGTCACCATAAGCTTCATTGCGCTATGAAGTATCTAATTGCAGATTTCCAGAAAACTGTGTTAACAAACTGATCACTGAAGAGAAACGTGTAATTCTGTGAGTTGCATTAACAGATGGCAATGCAGTTTTTCAGAAGGCTTCTTTCCAGTTTTAATCTGAGGATATTTCCTTTTTCACCATAGCCCTCAATGAGCTCCCAAATATGACTTTGCTGTATCCACGACAAAAGTATTGGCAAACTGTCCCAAGAACGGAAGGGTGGAACTCTGTGTGATGAAGTCACACATCAGAAAGCAAACTCTCAGAAAGATTCTGTCTAGTTATTATGTGAGGATATTTCCTTCTTCACCATGAGCCCCTATGGGCTCCCAAATATCACTTTGCAGTTTCCACGAAAAGAGAGTTAGCAAACTGCTTCCTGAGGTCTAAGTTGTAACTCTCTGTGGTGAACTCACTGATCAGAAAGAAGTTTCTCAGAAAACTTCTTTCACGTTTTGAACTGATGAAATTTCCTTTATCAGCGTAGGCCTCAAAGTGATCCAAAGAAGCCCTAATCAGGTTCCTCACAGACAGTATTAATGGACTGCTCCACGAAACATAAGTGTAACTCTGTGAGATCAATTCACACAACACCAAGAACTTTCTAAGAAAGCTTCTTTCTAGTTTTCATCTGAGGATGTTTCCTTTGTCACCGTAAACTTCATTGCACTACGAAGTAACTCTCTGAGATGAACTCACTGATCAGAAAGAAGTTTCTCAGAAATCTTCTTTCACGTTTTGAACTAATGAAATTTCCATTTTCAGCGTAGGCCTCAATGCGATCCTAAGAAGCCCTTCTCAGGATCCTCAAAGACAGTGTTAACGGACTGCTAAACGAAACATAAGTGTAACTCTGTGAGATGAATTCACACATCACCAAGAAGTTTCTAAGAAAGCTTCTTTCTAGTTTTCATCTGAGGATATTTCCTCTGTCACCGCAAGCTTCATTGCGCTCTGAAGTATCTAATTGCAGATTTCCAGAAAACTTTGTTACCAAACTGATCACTGAAGAGAAACGTGTAACTCTGTGAGTTGCTTTCACACACGGCAATGCAGCTTCACAGAAGGCTTCTTTCAGTTTCAATCTCAGGTTATTTCCTTTTCACCATAACCCTCAATGAGCTCCTAAATATCGCTTTGCAGAATCCACGACAACGTTGTTAGTAAACTGTTCCAAGAAGGGATGGGAGGAACTCTGTGTGATGAAGTCACACATCAGAAAGCAATCTCTCAGAAAGCTTCCCTCTAGTTATTATGTGAGAATATTTCCTTTTTCACCATGGGCCCCTAAGGGCTCCCAAATATCACTTTGCAGAATCCACGAAAACAGTGTTAGCAAACTGTTCCAAGAAGGGAAGTGTGGATCTCTGTGTGTCGAAGTTACACATCAGAAAGCAATCTCTCAGAATGCTTCTCTCTAGTTATTAAGTGAGGATATTTAATTTTTAACCATGGGTCCCTAAGGGCTCCCAAATATCGCTTTGTAGTTTCCACGAAAAGAGTGTTAGCAAACTGCTTCCTCAGGTCAAAGTAGTAAGTCTGTGAAATGAACTCACTGAACAGAAAGTTTCTCAGAAAGCTTCTTTCACGTTTTGAACTGATGAAATATCCTTTATCAGCGTAGGCCTCAATGCGATCCAAAGAAGCCTTTCTCAGGCTCCTCAAAGACAGTGTTAATGGACTGCTCCACGAAACATAAGTTTAACTCTGTCAGATGAATTCTCACATCACCAAGAAGTTTCTAAGAAACCTTCTTTCTAGTTTTCATCTGAGGATATTTCCTTGGTCACCGTCAGCTTCATTGCGCTATGAAGTATCTAATTGCAGATTTCCAGAAAACTGTGTTAACAAACTGATCACTGAAGAGAAACGTGTAACTCTGTGAGTTGCATTCACACATGGCAATTCAGTTTCTCAGAATTCTTCTTTCCAGTTTTAATCTGAGGAGATTTCCTTTTGCACCATAGCCCTCAATGAGCTCCGAAATATCACTTTGCAGGATCCATGACAACAGTGTTGTCAAACTGTTCCAAGGATCGAAGGGTGGAACTCTGTGTCATGAAGTCACATATCAGAAAGCAAACTCTCAGAAAGCTTCTCTCTAGTTATTATGTGAGGATACTTCCTTTTTCACCATGGGTACCTATGGGCTCCCAAATATCAATTTGCAGAATCCACGACAAAAGTGTTACCAAACAGTTCCAAGACTGGAAGGGTGGAACTCTGTGTGATGAAGTCACACATCAGAAAGCAATCTCTCAGAAAGCTTCTCTCTAGTTATCATGTGAGGATATTTCCTTTTTCACCGTGGCCCCTATGGGATCCCAAATATCACTTTGCAGTTTCAACGAGAAGAGTGTTAGCAAACTGTTGCTTGAGGTCTAAGTTGAAAGTCTGTTAGATGAACTCACTGATCAAAAAGACGTTCCTCAGAAAGCTTCTTTCACGTTTTGAACTGATGAAATTTCCATTATCAGCGTAGGCCTCAATGCGATCCAAAGAAGCCCTTCTCAGGTTCCTCAAAGACAGTGTTAGTGGACTGCTCCACGAAACGTAAGTGTAAATCTGTGACATGAATTCACACATCACCAAGAAGTTTCAAAGAAAGCTTCTTTCTAGTTTTCATCTGAGGGTATTTCCTTTGTCACCGTAAGCTTCATTGCGCTATGAAGTATCTAATTCCAGATTTCCAGAAAACTGTGTTACCAAACTGATCACTGAAGAGAGACGTGTAAATCTGTGAGTTGCATTCACACATGGCAATGCACTTTCTCCGAAGGCTTCTTTCCAGTTTTAATCTGAGGATATTTCCTTTTTCACCATAGCCCTCAATGAGCTCCTAAATATCACTTTGCAGAATCTACGACAACAGGGTTATCAAACTGTTCCAATAGGGAAGGGTGGAAATCTGTGTGATGAGGTCCCACATCAGAAAGTAATCTCTAGAAAGTTTCTCTCTAGTTTTTATGTGAGAATACTTCCTTTTTCACCATGGGCCCCTATGGGCTCCCAAATAGGACTTTTCAGAATCCACGACAACAGTGTTAGCACACTGTTCCAAGAAGGGAAGGGTGGAAGTCTGTGTGATGAAGTCACACATCACAAAACCATCTCTCAAGAAGCTTTTCTCTAATTTTTATGTGAGGATACTTCCTTTTTCACCCTGGGACCCTATGGGCTCCAAAATATCGCTTTGCAGAATCCACGACAACAGTGTTAGCAAACTGTTCCAATACGGGAAGGGTGGAACTCGGTGTGATGAAGTCACACATCAGCAAGCAATCTCTCAGAAAGCTTCTCTCTAGTTAGTATGTGAGGATATTTCCTTTTTCACTATGGGCCCCTATGGGCTCCTTAATATCACTTTGCAGTTTCCAAGAAAAGATTGTTAGCAAACTGTTTCCTGAGGTCCAAGTTGTAAGTCTGTGAGATGAACTCACTGATCATTAAGAAGATTCTCAGAAAGCTTCTTCACGTTTTTAACTGATGAAATTTCCTCTATCAGCAGAGGCCTCAATGCGATCCAAAGAAGCCCTTCTCAGCTTCCTCGAAGACAGTGTTGATGGACTGCTCCACGAAACATCAGTGAAATTCTGTGAGATGAATTCACACATCACCAAGATGTTTGTAAGAAAGTTCTTTCCAGTTTTCTTCTGAGGATATTTCCTTTGTCAACCGTAAGCTTCATTGCACTTTGAAGTATCTAATTGCAGATTTCCAGAAAACTGTGTTAACCAACTGATCACTGAAGAGAAACGTGTAACTCTGTGAGTTGAATTCACACATGGCAATGCAGGTTCTCAGAAGGCTTCTTTTCAGTTTTAATCTGAGGATATTTCCTTTTTCAACATAGCCCTCAAAGAGCTGCCAAATATCACTTTGCAGATTCCACGACAACAGTGTTAGCAAACTGTTACAAGAAGGGAAGGGTGGAATTCCGGTTGATGAAGTCACATATCGGAAAGCAATCTCTCAGAAAGCTTCTCTATATTTATTATGTGAGGATACTTCCTTTTTCACCATGGGCCCCTATGGGCTCCCAAATATCACTTTGCAGAATCCACGACAACAGTGTTAGCAAACTGTTCCTAGAAGGGAAGGGTGGAACTCTGTGTGATGAAGTCACACATCAGAAAGCAATCTCTCAGAAACCTTCTCTCTAGTTAGTATGTGAGTATATTTCCTTTTTCACCATGGGTCCCTAAGGGCTCCCAAATATCACTTTGTAGTTTCCACGGAAAGAGTGTTAGCAAACTGCTTCATGAGGTCTCAGTTGTAAGTCTGTGAGATGAACTCACTGATCAGAAAGAAGTTTCTCAGAAATATTCTTTCACGTTTTGAACTGATGAAATTTCCTTCATCAGCATAGGCCTCAATGCGATCCAAAGAAGCCCTTCCAGGTTCCTCAAAGACAGTGTTAATGGACTGCTCCACGAAACATAAGTGTAACTCTGTGAGACGAATTCACACATCACCAAGAAGATCTAAGAACGTTTCTTTCTACTTTTCATCCGAGGATATTTCCTTTTTCACCATAAGCTTCATTGCGCTATGAAGTATCTCATTGCAGATTTCCAGAAAACTGTGTTAACAAACTGATCGCTGAAGAGAAACATGTAACTCTGTGAGTTACATGCACACATGGCAATGCACTTTATCCGAAGGCTTCTTTCGAGTTTTAATCTGAGGATATTTCCTTTATCAAAATAGCCCTCAATGAGCTCCCAAATATCACTTTGCAGTTTCCACGAAAAGAGTGTTAGCAAACTGCTTCATGAGGTCTAAGGTGTAAGTCTTTGAGATGAACTCACTGATCAGAAAGAAGTTTCTCAGAAAGCTTCTTTCTTGTTTTGAACTGATGAAATTTCCTTTATCAGCGTAGGCCTCAATGCGATCCAAAGAAGCCCTTCTCAGGTTCCTCAAAGACAGTGTTAATGGACTGCTCCACGATACATAAGTGCAACTCTGTGAGATGAATTCAGACATCACCAAGAAGTTTCTAAGAACGCTTCTTTCTAGTTTTCATCTGAGGAATTTTCCTTTGTCACCGTAAGCTTTATTGCACTATGAAGTATCTAATTGCAGATTTCCAAAAAAACTGTGTTAACAAACTGATCACTGAAGAGAAACGTGTAAATCTGTGAGTTGCATTCACACATGGCAATGCAGTTTCTCAGAAGGCTTGTTTCCATTTTTAAGCTGATAATATTTCCTGTTTCACCATAGCCCTCAATGAGTTCCCAAATATAACTTTGCGGAATCCACGACAACACTATTCGCAAAGTGTTCCAGGAAGGGAAGGGTGGAACTCTGTGTGATGAAGTCAAACATCGGAAAGCAATCTCTCAGAAGCTTCTCTCTAATTTTTATGTGTGGATACTTCCTTTTTCACCATGGGCCCCTATGGCTTCCCAAATATCACTTTGCAGAATCCACGACAACAGTGTTAGCAAACTGTTCCAAGAAGAGAAGGGTGGAACTCTGTGTGATGAAGTCACACATCAGAAAGCAATCTCTCCGAAGGCGTCTCTCTAGTTACTATGTGAGGATAATTCCTATTTCTCCATGGGCCCCTATGGGCTCCAAAATATCACTTTGCAGTTTCCACGAAAAGAGTGTTAGCAAACTGCTTCCTGACGTCTAAGGGTAAGTCTGTGAGATGAACTCACTGATCAGAAAGAATTTTCTCAGAATGCTTCTTTCACGTTTTGAACTGATGAAATTTCCTTTATCAGCGTAGGCCTCAGTGTGATTCAAAGAAGCCCTTCTCAGGTTCCTCGAAGACAGTGTTAATGGACTGTTCCACGATAAATAAGTGTAACTCTGTGATATGAATTCACACATCACCAAGAAGTTTATAAGAAAGCTTCTTTCTAGTTTTCATCTGAGGAAATTTCCTTGGTCACCGTAAGCTTTATTACACTGTGAAATATCTAATTGCAGATTTCCAGAAAACTGTGTTAACAAACTGATCACTGAACAGAAACTTGTAAATCTGTGATTTGCATTCAAACATGGCAATGCAGTTTCTCAGCAGCTTGTTTCCATTTTAAAGCTGAGGATATTTCCTTTTCACCCTAGCCCTCAATGAGCTCCCAAATATCACTTTGCAGAACCCACGACAACCTTGGTAGCAAACTGTTCCAAGAAGGTAAAGGTGGAACTCTGTGTGATGAAGTCACATATCCGAAAGCAATCTCTCAGAAAGCTTCTCTCTACTAATTATGTGGGGATATTTCCTTTTACTCTATGGGTCCCCATGGGCTCCCAAATATCACTTTGCAGAATCCATGACAACAGTGTTAGCAAACTGTTCCAAGCAGGTAAGGTTGGAACTCTGTGTAATGAAGTCACACATCAGAAATCAATCTCTCAGAAGGCTTCTCTCTAGTTATTGTGTGAGGATATTTCCTTTTTCACCATGGGTCCCTATGGGATCCCAAATATCACTTTTCAGAATGCACGAAAACAGTGTTAGCAAACTGTTCCTAGAAGGGATGGTGGAACGCTGTGTGACGAATTCACATATATTGAAGCAATCTCTCAGAAAACCTCTCCACTTTTTATGTGAGGATACTTCCTTTCTCACCATGGGCCCCTATGGGCTCCCAAATATCACTTTGCACAATCCACGACATCAGTGTTAGCAAACTGTTCCAAGAGGGGAAGGGTGGAACTCTGTGTGATGAAGTCACACATCAGAAATCAATCTCTCAGATAGCTTCTCTCTAGTTCTTATGTGAGGATATTTTCTTTCAAGATGGGCCCCCAAGGGCTCCCAAATATCACCTTGCAGTTTCCACGAAAAAAGTGTTAGCCAACTACTTCCATAGGTCTAAGTCGTAAATCAGTGAGATGAACTCACTGATCAAGAGAAGTTTGTCAGAAAGCTTCTTTCACGTTTTGAGATGAAATTTCCTTTATCAGCGTCGACCACAATGCGATCC